>NC_134353.1:933978986-934068986 GCF_048569485.1 Anomaloglossus baeobatrachus | reverse complement strand
TTAGGGCCCGCTTAAAAGGTGTGGATGTTGGGAATTAATCGGCTTGCTCTTGGCAGTGTGTTCCAGAGCATAGGCGCAGCTCGTGAGAAATCTTGAAGACGGGAGTGGGAGGTTCAAATTGTTGAGGATGTCAGCCTTAGGTCATTAGCAGAGTGGAGGGCACGGGTGGGGTGATAGACAGATGAGGGAGGAGATATAGGGTGGTGCAGAACCGTGGAGAGCTTTGTGAGGGAGAGTGATAGGTTTATATTGGATTCTGTAACGGATAGGCAACCAGTGCAATGACTGGCACAGAGCAGAGGCATCAGTGAAGCGGTTGCAGAGGAAAATGATCCTGGCTGCGGCATTCAGAATGGATTGGAGAGGGGAGAGTTTAGTAACAGGGAGACCAATTAGTAAAGTTACAATAATCCAGGCGAGAATGAATAAGAGCAACAGTAAGAGTTTTTGCAGAGTCAATGGTAAGAAAAGGTCGAATTCTTGAGATGTTTTTGAGGTGGAAGTGACAAGAACAAGCAAGTGAATGAATGTGGGGAGTGAAGGAGAGATCGGAGTCGAATATAACCCCAAGACAGCGGGCGTGCTGCTGGGGCGTAATGGTAGAGCCACACACAGAAATGTTAATATTGTGTTTCGGAAGGTTAGGAGGGGGAGGAAACCGGAGAAGTTCAGTTTTTGACAGGTTCAGTTTTAGATAGAGGGAGGACATGATGTTGGAGACAGCGGACAGACAATCGGTAGTATTTTGTAATATTGCAGGGGTGATGTCAGGAGAAGATGTGTACAGTTGGGTGTCATCAGCATAGAGATGGTACTGGAAATCAAATCTGCTGATCGTTTGTCCAATAAGGGCAGTGTATAGAGAGAACAGGAGGGGGCCTAGGACTGAACCCTGAGGAACCCCGACCATAAGGGGAATATGAGAGGAAGAGGAGGCGGCAAAGGATACAGTGAATGAGCGGTCAGAGAGCTATGAGGAGAACCAGGAAAGAACGGTGTCCTTGAGCCTGGTAGAGCGGAGAATAGTGAGTAGGAGTTGGTGATCCACAGTATCGAATGCAGCAGAGAGATCCAGGAGGATCAGCAGGGAGTAGTGACCATTAGATTTAGCCGTTAGTACAGGGATGGTTTTTTAAGTAATGGGTGTATGCTGGCATGTTTGAAGGAGGAGGGAAAGACACCAGAGGAGAGAGAGATTGAATATTTTAGTTAGGTGAGTGGTGACAGCTGGGGTGACAGATTTAAGGAGATGTGAGGGAATAGGGTCACTGGTGCAGGTAGTAGGGCGAGAAGATGCGAGGAGCCTGGTGACTTCTTCTTCTGTGACCAGATCAAAGAGTGAAAGTGAGCTAGATGAAGTGTAGGAGGGCAGACAATGTGTGGTGTTATGAGGCTGGGAGGAAATTTCATGGCGTATGTGGTCAATTTTTTCTTTAAAATAATTGGCCAGGTCATCTGCGCTGAGGTTAGTGGTTGGGGCCAGAACTCTTGGTCCTAGGAGGGAATGGAAAATATCAAAGAGTCGTTTAGGATTGTTGGCTAGAGAGGTGATGAGGGTGTTAAAGTATGCTTGTTTGGAGAGGTGAAGAGCAGAATTGTATATTTTTTGAGCATAAACTTATAATGGATGAAATCTTCGGCTAGATTGGATTTTCTCCAGACGTTCAGCGCACCTGGAACACCGCTGGAGAAAGTGTGTTTGCAACGTGTGCCAGGGCTGCTGCCGTCTGCGCCAAGTTGCTCTGCGTGTACCAGGTGCAGCTTCATCTAGGGCGCTCTGTAGGGTGTCATAATGTTTTACAGCAGAGTCAGGACATGAGAGGGAGGATATTGGGGCCAGTGATGACTGCAACTTCTTCAGAAATTTCTGGTTGTCAATGACCTGTATATTCCTATATGGGAGGTAAATGGGGGGGGTCCTGAGTGGGTTGACAGCTCTTGACCAAGAATGAAAGAAGGTTGTGGTCAGAGAGTGGGAGAGGGGAGTTAGTGAAATCATGCACTGAGCAGAGACAGGAGAAGACCAGGTCCAGCGTATTTCTGCCTTCATGTGTAGGAGAGTTAGTTGTGAAAGGCCAAGAGAGGAGGTTAGAGATAAAAGATGAGTGGCAGCTGGGGAGAGGGGATCATCAATAGGGATGTTAAAGTCCCCCATGAAAAGAGTAGGGAGGTCACAGGCTAGGAAATGTGGAAGCCAGGTGGCAAAATGATCCAAGAACTGACTGGTTAGGCCCGGAGGGCGATACACAACTGCTACTTGCAGGGAGAAGGGTCTGTAAAGCCTGACAGTGTGGACCTCAAAAGAAGGGAAGATAAGTGAGGGAACAGGAGGCATGACCTGAAAAGTGCAGTTTGGGGAAAGCAACAGACCAACACCTCCACCTGATCTGTTGTCAAGTCTAGGGGTGTGTGAAAATTGTAGGCCACCATGAGAGCAGCAGCGGTGGGGTCTGACTGCTGATTCCAGGTCTCAGTAAGAGCCAGGAGGTTGAGGGAATTGGAAAGGAAGAAGTCATGGATGAAGGAGAGTTTGTTACATGCTGAGCGTGAGTTCCAAAGGGCACAGTTAAGAGACAGAAGGTATGCAAGGAATATTAATGAGATTTAGGGGGTTTCTGAGTATGCCAGGGAAGGAATTGAGCTTACTATTATAAGAAGGTCCTGGATTAGGTGCAATATCTCCTGCTAAAAGGAGAAGGAGAATTGAGAGAGTGAGCATATGGTTAAGAGATTTATGAAAGTGTCTATTACGTTGCATGGTGGGAGTGGATGGTTCATAATTTTGAAAAGAGCATGAGAGCAGTGCATAGAGGAGAGAAGGATTGATATAGATGGAGTGTACTGGGTGTGTGAATGAGCGGTAGAAATGAGGGATTGAAGCAGCTAGCATATAAATTGTGCAAATACATAGGGTGGAAACAAGTTGCAATACACAAAAATTTGGAGCAAGTTTGTTTGTCTTACATGCCTTACCTGTCTCCTGCCCTGTTTAACTGCCATGAATAACTGCAGTGCACTTATCAAAAATCAGCACTTATAAAATCTGCACAAATGGCCCCTGCATAAATGCTTCCCCTTAGCTAGGTTTACTTATATAGGAAAGTTGTACAAGGACTTGAACTTTGTAAGTTATGAGCAGGGTCTTCATTATTTTTGCTTTAATTATTGTATCACTGTGTTATATATGCCCTACTCGATAAGCCCTAGCACTTATATTTAAGCCTTACTGCCAAAAGGACAAAAATAAGCGCTAGCCCCGAAAATGAGCCCTAGTTGCAGTTCAGTAATGAAGTGTCCATGCAGCTAAAAAAGTTAAAGAATACAGAAAACGAGGGACGACCAACAACAGACGGCCCGGCAAACGAGGGACGACCAACAACAGACGGCCCGGCAAACGAGGGACGACCAACAACAGACGGCCCGGCAAACGAGGGACGACCAACAACAGACGGCCCGGCAAACGAGGGACGACCAACAACAGACGGCCCGGCAAACGAGGGACGACCAACAACAGACGGCCCGGCAAACGAGGGACGACCAACAACAGACGGCCCGGCAAACGAGGGACGACCAACAACAGACGGACCGGCAAACGAGGGACGACCAACAGACGGACCCCACAATCGCACTCACCAGACCGGGACGCTGTGGAACTCATCGAGTACCTTTGGTGGTGGTGGTGGAGGTGGTGGTGGGGGGGGGGGCACAGTATCTATAACTTATAACTGTATGAACCTCTGAATTGTAAAGCCCTGTGGAATAAGTTGGCGCTATATAAACATTATTCTTAGTGTACAGAGGACCTATCCCGTTTACTGTATACACCATCGTTCCAGTGATTCGGATGCTGCTCAGTCACTTTTTTGTAATTCCGGCTCGCAGATCCTTCAATAAGAGGCAGAAATAAGTTAATGGAAACATGTCTTTATTAACGTTTAATATCCAAAAAATAAAACTCTTATAATTCTCTTTACAGCAAATATATAATATCAGTGCTTTGGCCGTAATAAGTTAAAGGCCCTTTATCATAAAATATATGGTTTTTAACCTTTACTCAAACTGAATTTATAATCCCTAGACTTCCCTACATATACATAACAAAAGTGTAGTAAAATTAGCAAATACTAAACTATATTAATAGAATTTTTTTTCCCTACTAACGTTTTGTAGTTAATATAAATGGTACACGCATCTAATGTATTAGGGTAACTCCTTGGCTTGTTAGTTGCCGTGTACGATGCAATAATAGATTTTTACATTTTTTTTTATTTTTAAATATATAAAACAACATGCTTGGCGAATGTTCGTGCGAACTTGCTAAGACGGCAGCTAAAATGTTCCAATACTGACTTAACGCTATTCTACAAGCGATTAGCATCGAAAGTTTGCAATACATTATAATAGTAATAATAATATGCCATCAAGGCAAATATTATACCCTCAACCCCATCTCCCCTCCCCCCAAACAAAAAAAATAAAAATAATCCCAGAACAATAAATTTGTAAACTTTTTTTATATATATATATTTATACGAAATGTAACTTCAAGTGGAAATAAAAAATAAAGATTTATATTTAATAGTCAGTACATGGACTATACAGCTTCAGTTTTGTGTGTGAAAAAAAAAAAAGGAAAAAAGGTTTTAAAAATATAAAAATCCTTAGTTTTTTTTCTGTTTTTGTTGATTTAACCACAAAAAAAAAAAAAAATATTTTGGACTTTGACTAAATAAATCCACAGGCTGAAATGTAAAATTTTCAAAGAAAAAATAAAATATAAAATTACACCTGTTAATATTCACAATGTGGTGCCGATGTGGAGTCACTTATTACAGGTTGTCGAGGCGTGTCTTTTAAAATAAAAATTAAAAACAATAAAATTACAAAAAAAATATTAGGAGACTATAGTCAAAAATTCCCAGCCTTTCCCTTGGTTACATAAAGCTAAAGATTCATTCAAGTCACGGCTGGCTCATAAAAACTATTCACATTTACAAGAACTTTTTTTTTTCTCTCCTCTCTGACAGGTTGAATGACTTGATCAGACTAATAGGAGTGGAGCCTCCGCTATTAGCAGAGTTGTGCATTTGTAAAGCTTTCGAAATAAAATCCAGAGATTTCGATAAAACTGGCAAACGATACAGTCCTTTGTGGTAGTGTTTCCACTAGAGAGCCCCACGTTGGGCGCCAAAAGAAAAGAAAAAAATTGCACATACTGCCACGTTAACTTCTGTCAGTCAACTCCACTTCTGAACATCTTAGAACTCTACTGAATGTTTAGTAAGTGGACGGGGAAATTCGGCGGCCATAAGTTGGGTTGGAAGTACTGGATTTTTCGGTTTATAAGATGCACTGGAATATAAGACGCACCCCAAATTTAAAGAAAAAAAAAAAATGAATGGGGTCCATCTTATAATCCGGTAATGTCTTACCGTTGGGGGGCAGCAGCGTCGGTGGAGCGAAGTCACAAGAGGCAGGGGCGGTGGTCGAGCAGGGTGCGGGCACTGTGAGATAGGCAAACACCAAGAAACTGTTAGCGTTACAGGCTTCAAATAAATGGCGCCCAGAGTTTTGCACTTGCGCAGATTGAGCTATGGGTTCAATGACAAGCCGAGATCTCATCTGCGCACGCGTCACCTTTGGGCACCGCTTTCCTTAAAGGGAACCTGTCACCGCTTTTTTGGCCTATAAGCTGCGGCCACCACCACCGGGCTCTTATATACAGCATTCTAACATGCTGTATATAAGAGCCCAGGCCGGGGGTATAACATAATAAAAACACTTTATAATACTTACCTAACAGTCGCGCGGTGGCCCTTATGGGTGTCTCCGTTGTCTGGTGCCAGCGCCTCCTCTTTCGGCCATCTTCGACCTCTTTCTGAAGCCTGGGTGCAGGACACGGCTACGTCATACACACTCGCCGGTCCTGCGCAGGCGCACTACAATACTTTGATCTGCCCTACTCAGGACCTGAATGCTGATGAGTGTGTATGACATCAGACCCGTCATGCACCGTGGCTAGAGGAGCACAGAGATGGACAACAGAGACGCCCATAAGGCCCACCACGCAACTGTTAGATAAGTATTAAAGTGTTTTTTATGTTATACCCCCGACCTGGGCTCTTATATACAGCATTCTAGCATGCTGTATATAAGAGCCCGGTGGTGTTGCCCGCAGCTTATAGGCCAAAAAAGTGGTGACAGGTTCCCTTTAAGTCCGCTGCTGAAAGATTAATGGGCTGGAGGCGGTGCGTGCGCAGATGAGAACTTGAGCCAAGAGCTCTATCTGCGCATGCAGTGACTCATGGCGCCATTATTTGAAGTCTGCACCGCCAATATGGCCCCTGCCTCGGCCCCCACAGCACAGCAGCCAACGGCCCCCTCAGCATTGCCTGTACCTCCTGCTACCCCTTTTCACCGCCTCCTGGTAAGCTACATTTGGATCATAAAACACACCCCTCCTTTTCCTCTCAAAATTTGGGGAGGAAAAGTGCATCTTATAATCTGAAAAATACGGTACTTCAAGAGTAAAAATAAAAAAAATATGTAAACTATTGACCAGACTTTGTAATTTTAGGAATCTTTGTAATATACCTCATTATTTTGTTCCTGTTTTTCCCCAAATTCCATGTTGAAAATGCTGTTTTAGCGGCCGTGGTCATGCACTTAGAGAAGCTAACTGGAACTGTGCTGTACCAAGAATCCATACGCACACTATTCCCAGCTCCTTCAGCGAGTATGGAGGAGGCGCTCACACTGGAGTGCACATTCTTGGTCCAGCTACAATTCAAATCAGCTGCTCTAAGTGCATGAACAAGGCAGTTAAAACAGCACAGAATTTGGGAGAAAAGAAAGGAAATAAGGTATAATGTTGCAAAGATTCCTAATTTTGCAAACATTGGATAAATAAGAAAAAAAAAAAAAAATTAATATATATATTATATATATAAAAATTATACTTATTACATATTAGACATTCTATATTTAGATTATAAAAAATATATATATTTTTTATAATATAAATATATAATGTATAATATAATATGTAATAAGTATAAATATATATATATTATACTTATTATATATATATTTTTTATATGTATAATATGTATATGTAATAAGTACATATACAGATGTATAATACATATTACACATAAAAAATATACATATAATTATATCTATATATTTTATATGTATAATATGTAAATAAGTATTATATAATATATATATATATATAAATAATATAATATGTAATATGTATATATATATATATATTATATATGTATATTTTTTATATGTGTAATATGTATTATACATCTGTATATGTACTTATTACATATAAAAAAATATATATTTTGTTTTTTTATATGTATAATATGTAATAAGTATGATATATTTATAAACTGTGTGTATATATATTATATATATACACACACACACACACACATATATATACACACACACAATTTACTCTTTAAAATTCCTTCCAAGCTTTGAATGTCAAGAATACTTTCTATTGATCACTTCCTGAATAATTTTTCTCCAGTTTTTCCTCAAAAGAATGTGTAAACACTGACCGAACCGGCCACAAATTTTACTTTTAACTGTGAATTTTAGAGATGGGATATCTCTTTTAGCACTAACCATATCAAGAGCAGCATTCATATTTCTGCAGTCTGCCACGTTTCCGACACCGGGCGTCCTAGCGTGCACTATAGATTTAGGTCTATACTGGTATCCGCGGACACTGAACTAAGAAGGGAGTGTCAGAACCATCACCTCCAACCTGCAGAATTACGAATGCAGCTCTGGAGGCAGCCATGATGTGACTTAATATGCAAATTCAGTAGTGATCGTTAAGATGTTCAGACGAGGAGTGGCTTCGGATCTCATCGTAACTACTTCTTTAAAGGCAGTGGAAATGACAATAGAACTCTTGACGCTTGTTTCCACCTATGTAAACATATTTGTGAATGTAAACTAACCGGAAATCATAATTTACCATGTATACTATACCAACATTGAACATCTTAATGCCAATTAGCTGGACACCACCAAAGTCATCCTGGGCATGCGGTAACTTTTATAATAAGGTGGTAGCAGCAGTTTTCTCTATACTCAGCCTGACTCTCACCTTTTCCATAGATGCAATTATATAGATTTATATATATATATATGTATTAGAGGAAGATTGCTATAGAGAGTGTTCTGTTTTTTTGTATAAATATCGGCAATACAGTTACGAGTGTATTTGTATGGCCTGGTTGACCGGAGACTGGCAGACCGGGCACAGGGGCACATCCTTCTGGCAGATCTTGTTAGCACATTCCATGCAGAAGAAGTTGTGGCCGCAGGGAACCAGCGCGGCGATGACCTCGCTATCGAAGCAGATGACGCAGTCGTGCTTCCGCCTGGTCTCGGGTGGAGAGCTGGACGTGGAGCCGCCGCTGGAAGAAGAGTAGCTGTTGGTACCATTGGAGAAGGCCGGGATGTAGATAGGAAGCCCACCCTCGTTTGTGCTTGAAAGGTCACTTCTAATACTTCTTGGGAGAGGGTACTCCATACCCTCGGGAAAAGTGGGAGACAAGCTGCCCCGGCGCTGAGATTTTGCGGAGACCTCGTTTCCAAAGCTGGAGAGGGAATTGGCTTGGTCGAAAGGAGCCCAGATAGTCTCGGAAGGAGATGGTACTGGATCAAAGGCAGAGGTGTCAGTGAGATCTTCAGAGCCCATGGCGGGGACGCTTTCTCCAAACCAGAAATTACTTGCGCTGAACGGGCTTGTTGGGCTAAAGTCGGCCAACCTGTTACTTCCGAAGTAGGAATCTGTAGAGCCGCTGCCCAAAGAACTGGAGCTATCGTTGCGATAGTTGGAGACCATTTTGTTCCGGCCAGGAGCGGTGGTGTTGGCGCTCAACCAGTTGGCCGCCAGGCTGCTTGCTTCAAAGCTGACATCTGTACCATTATAGTGGAAATCATTTTCTTCATTCAGCTCGATGAAGTTGCCAGTGCGCATGGCTATGTGCATCTCTATCTCCTCTCGGGCCCGGTCTACATTTTCCGGCATCCCGGTCACCTCGAACACCGGCTCTTTGTCTCGGCTCGGAGTGACGATGTAGGTGTGGGTTTGCTGTTGAATGCGTTTTATTGTAGCTCCCTTTGGGCCCACTACGAGGCCGACCACCCGGTAGGGTACCCTCACTTGAACTGTAGTTTGACCTGGAAGGTTGGGGGTACACTGGGTGCTGCCTACAGCGGGGCCATTTTTGTTACGAGATGCTCGGATCATAGAAAAGTGTTCAGCTGCCGAGAGGATCTCTCTTTTGGCCATGGCAACGTCCTCTTTTCTTCCAGTGACGACAAATACTGGCTCTTCCCCTCGGACCGGAGTTTTAATGTAGGTGTTCGTCTTCGCCCTCAGAGCTTTGATCTTACAGCCTAAAAGGGGAAAAAAAAAAAAAAATTAAAAAGGGGTTAATATGGTGTCAAACGACAAAAAAAATCCATCATCACGAACGTGTGAGGTCATCAGATCCTCAAAGGTGCCACCTCAGGCTTCGGGCCTATGACTTTAGCATGAAGATACTACCTTATTTCTTGGATTATAAGACGCACTTTTCCTCCCAAAATTTGGGAGAAAAATGAGGGGTGCGTCTTATAATCTGAATTTAGCTTACCAGGAGGTGGTGGAGGGGGGGTCACAGGAGGCAGGAACAATGCTGCCGTGGCTTTGCAGGGTCTTCAGCGGCTGTGCATAATCTGCGATGGCTGTGCACAGTAGGGTAGGCATCGGCAGCTGTGCAGGGCCTGCAGGTGGTAAGGGCTTCAAATAATGGCACCTGGAATCAGCATGTGCGCAGATGGAGCAATCAACTCAAGATCTCATCTGCGCTTGCGCCGCCTCCGCCACATTGATCTCCCAGCAGCGGACTTAAGGAAAATGGCGTCAGGAGGAGGCGTGTGGCCAGATGAGATCTCGGCTTGTCATTGAGCAGATAGCTCAATCTGCGCATGCGCCAACTCCGGGTACCATTTCTTTGAAGGGCATACCACCGACAGTATCCGGGACACCCACCGCACTGGGACATACACCGCACCACCCACAGCAACGCCCTGCTCCACCACTGCCCCTGCCTTCTGTGACCCCGCTACACCACCGCTGCCTCCCCGTTAAGAGACCACCAGATGAGACGGCCCCCATTTTGTTTTCCCCTTCTCTAAATTTGGGGTGCGTCTTGCAAACTGAAAAATACGGTATATATCATTGCTCATTTTTAAAGGAACATTCATAGGATAGGGTGATAAATGCACAAAGGGCGGGGAGGGGTTGAGAAGTGCTCCTTCTGGGACCCCATCCAGTGCCAGAACGGAGGACAATGTCTTCTTCTAGCCAGGGTTTGCAAATGTGGATGTGACTGAATCCATCCACAGACAGTACCGACCTAATAGAGATTGGGCAAGCGAATGTTTAGTCTTCGGGGGTGCACAGATTTCGGGTGGAAGGGCACTCCAGAGGACTGACAGCTTGGTGGAGCGACAAAGCAGCTCCCCTGGCCAGCGTCAGAACAATGCGTACCAGCCCTGTGCTTCTTGCCTAAAACACCGATCACCTCCGAGACTGCAGAGGTGGCCGGCGACCTAAACCGCTCACTATAGAAAAAAAATCCCTCCGTTCTTGAGATTATTTTATTAGGGAATGTGCAGAAAAAGATCCACTGTTTACATCGAATTGTTGCAGGGCCCGGAGGCACAGCTTCCGGGTCATATTACACGTCCATTACATAATCGTATTCCTGGAAATCTCATCCTATAGTTCTTCATTAATGATAAGCGCCGGCGACTTCTGGGCAGAAGATTGAGGTCATCCTATAAAGATACGATGATATCATCTTCATGACAATCGCTAACGACTTCTCAGGAGCCGACCCTTCACCGAGCCGTCCTCGTCTGCACAGCTGGGAAGGAAGGGTGCCCGTAGTTTGGTTTATTCTCCTTGAGCGGCAACAACAAAACCCTCTACTGTCTGGATATTTGACATGACCCCTGCAGCCAATCTGTGCCATCAGTCACCACCTTCGCAGATCAAGGGCATGGTCACTGCTGTTAGACTTTATAAAAAGGAACCCTTTAAGGACCTCTGCACAATGCCAACACTTGCCCAACACTCCAGGGAAAAGTCCTAGAGAAGTGAAGATAAAGACCAGGCCAAAAACTGAGTGGGCACCGACGAGCCGCTGGATCGGGGGCGGGGGTGGGGTGGGCAGGCCCAAGCCATAAAGGCCACGAGCGGCCGAGATTGGAGCCAGAATCCACGAGGGTCAGAGCCGGAATTCACCATCTCTGCGTGGCAATTCCCATCTGATACAATTGTGGCCTGAGACAGAAATCTTTGATTAAATAGAATCATTGGGGGTTCACTAGTGTTCCCCAAAACTGATACATTGTGACAAACCATCAGGACATCAGAGCTGGGAATGTTAATGGATCATAGATGGGGTTCAGTGACTGAAAAACTACAGCTCCCAGCATGCCCCACACCTCAAGACGATGGTAACAAACCCCAAGTTGTGAACAGCACAAAATCTGCAAAGGAACCTGGAAATGTGGAACCGGGAAGCATTTAATTCAATGACAGCAAGAAGAGTTACTGAAAATAGCAAATAACTGTTACCTGCACTGCCCCTAATGCTATCGTTTCCCATGTTGCCTGTTTCATCCCCAACCTTACTCTCCCTGGGCGCCCTCGCCCACTCTTTCCGGGCACCCTCCCCCCCGCCCATTCTTTCCGAGCACCCTCCCCCCGCCCATTCTTTCCGGGCACCCTCCCCCCGCCCATTCTTTCCGGGCACCCTCCCCCCGCCCATTCTTTCCGGGCACCCTCCCCCCGCCCATTCTTTCCGGGCACCCTCCCCGCCCATTCTTTCCGGGCACCCTCCCCCGCCCATTCTTTCTAGGCACCCTCGCCTATACTTTCCAGGCATCCTCCCCTCCGGCACGCTCGCCTTTTCTTTCCAGGCACCCTCTCCCCTTGCACCCTTCTTCCCCTTGCCCCCTCGGCCCCTCCTCTCCCGGGCACCCTCCTCTCCCCGGGCACCCTTCTTCCCCCTTGCCCCCTCCTCTCCCCGGGCACCCTTCTTCCCCCTTGCCCCCTCCTCTCCCCTTGCACCCTCCTCTCCCCGGGCACCCTCCTCTTCCCCCCTCTCCCCGGGCACCCTCCTCTTCCCCCCTCTCCCCGGGCACCCTCCTCTTCCCCCCTCTCCCCGGGCACCCTCCTCTTCCCCCTCTCCCCGGGCACCCTCCTCTTCCCCCTCTCCCCGGGCACCCTCCTCTTCCCCCTCTCCCCGGGCACCCTCCTCTTCCCCCTCTCCCCGGGCACCCTCCTCTTCCCCCTCTCCCCGGGCACCCTCCTCTTCCCCCTCTCCCCGGGCACCCTCCTCTTCCCGGGCACCCTCCTCTTCCCGGGCACCCTCCTCTTCCCCCTCTCCCCGGGCACCCTCCTCTTCCCCCTCTCCCCGGGCACCCTCCTCTTCTTCTCCCCTTGCACCCTCCTCTTCCCCCTCTCCCCGGGCACCCTCCTCTTCCCCCTCTCCCCGGGCACCCTCCTCTTCCCCCTCTCCCCGGGCACCCTCCTCTTCCCGGGCACCCTCCTCTTCCCCCTCTCCCCGGGCACCCTCCTCTTCCCCCTCTCCCCGGGCACCCTCCTCTTCCCCTCTCCCCGGGCACCCTCCTCTTCCCCCTCTCCCCGGGCACCCTCCTCTTCCCCCTCTCCCCGGGCACCCTCCTCTTCCCCCTCTCCCCGGGCACCCTCCTCTTCCCGGGCACCCTCCTCTTCCCGGGCACCCTCCTCTTCCCGGGCACCCTCCTCTTCCCGGGCACCCTCCTCTCCCCGGGCACCCTCCTCTTCCCCCTCTCCCCGGGCACCCTCCTCTTCCCCCTCTCCCCGGGCACCCTCCTCTTCCCCCTCTCCCCGGGCACCCTCCTCTTCCCCCTCTCCCCGGGCACCCTCCTCTTCCCCCTCTCCCCGGGCACCCTCCTCTTCCCCCTCTCCCCGGGCACCCTCCTCTTCCCCCTCTCCCCGGGCACCCTCCTCTTCCCCCTCTCCCCGGGCACCCTCCTCTTCTTCTCCCCTTGCACCCTCCTCTTCCCCCTCTCCCCGGGCACCCTCCTCTTCCCCCTCTCCCCGGGCACCCTCCTCTTCCCCCCTCTCCCCGGGCACCCTCCTCTTCCCCCTCTCCCCGGGCACCCTCCTCTCCCCGGGCACCCTCCTCTTCCCCCTCTCCCCGGGCACCCTCCTCTTCCCCCTCTCCCCGGGCACCCTCCTCTTCCCCCTCTCCCCGGGCACCCTCCTCTTCCCCTCTCCCCGGGCACCCTCCTCTTCCCCCTCTCCCCGGGCACCCTCCTCTTCCCCCTCTCCCCGGGCACCCTCCTCTTCCCCCTCTCCCCGGGCACCCTCCTCTTCCCCCTCTCCCCGGGCACCCTCGGCCCCTCCTTTCCCCAGCACACTCACCCTCCTCTCCCCCCCGGGCACCCTCACCCTCCTCTCCCCCCCGGGCACCCTCCTCTTCCCCCCCCGGGCACCCTCCTCTTCCCCCCCCGGGCACCCTCCTCTTCCCCCCCCGGGCACCCTCCTCTTCCCCCCCCGGGCACCCTCCTCTTCCCCCCCCGGGCACCCTCCTCTTCCCCCCCGGGCACCCTCACCCTCCTCTCCCCCCCGGGCACCCTCCTCTTCCCCCCCCGGGCACCCTCCTCTTCCCCCCCCGGGCACCCTCCTCTTCCCCCCCCGGGCACCCTCCTCTTCCCCCCCCGGGCACCCTCCTCTTCCCCCCCCGGGCACCCTCCTCTTCCCCCCCCGGGCACCCTCCTCTTCCCCCCCCGGGCACCCTCCTCTTCCCCCCCCGGGCACCCTCCTCTCCCCCCCCCGGGCACCCTCCTCTCCCCCCCCCGGGCACCCTTCACTCCCTCCTCTCCCCTTGCACCCTCCTCTCCCCTTGCACCCTCCTCTCCCCTTGCACCCTCGCCCCCTCCTCTCCCCCCTCTCCCCGGGAACCCTCGCCTCCCCCCTTGCACCCACCCTCCTCTTCCCCCTCTCCCCTTGCACCCTCCTCTCCCCGGGCACACTCACCCTCCTCTCCCCCCTCTCCCCTTGCACCCTCCTCTCCCCGGGCACACTCACCCTCCTCTCCCCCCTCTCCCCTTGCACCCTCCTCTCCCCGGGCACACTCACCCTCCTCTCCCCCCTCTCCCCTTGCACCCTCCTCTCCCCGGGCACACTCACCCTCCTCTCCCCCCTCTCCCCTTGCACCCTCCTCTCCCCGGGCACACTCACCCTCCTCTCCCCTTGCACCCTCCTCTCCCCGGGCACACTCACCCTCCTCTCCCCTTGCACCCTCCTCTCCCCGGGCACACTCACCCTCCTCTCCCCGGGCACACTCACCCTCCTCTCCCCGGGCACACTCACCCTCCTCTTCTTCTCCCCTTGCACCCTCCTCTCCCCGGGCACACTCACCCTCCTCTTCTTCTCCCCTTGCACCCTCCTCTCCCCGGGCACACTCACCCTCCTCTTCTTCTCCCCTTGCACCCTCCTCTCCCCGGGCACACTCACCCTCCTCTTCTTCTCCCCTTGCACCCTCCTCTCCCCGGGCACACTCACCCTCCTCTTCTTCTCCCCTTGCACCCTCCTCTCCCCGGGCACACTCACCCTCCTCTTCTTCTCCCCTTGCACCCTCCTCTCCCCGGGCACACTCACCCTCCTCTTCTTCTCCCCTTGCACCCTCCTCTCCCCGGGCACACTCACCCTCCTCTTCTTCTCCCCTTGCACCCTCCTCTCCCGGGCACACTCACCCTCCTCTTCTTCTCCCCTTGCACCCTCCTCTCCCCGGGCACACTCACCCTCCTCTTCTTCTCCCCTTGCACCCTCCTCTCCCCGGGCACACTCACCCTCCTCTTCTTCTCCCCTTGCACCCTCCTCTCCCCGGGCACACTCACCCTCCTCTTCTTCTCCCCTTGCACCCTCCTCTCCCCGGGCACACTCACCCTCCTCTTCTTCTCCCCTTGCACCCTCCTCTCCCCGGGCACACTCACCCTCCTCTTCTTCTCCCCTTGCACCCTCCTCTCCCCGGGCACACTCACCCTCCTCTTCTTCTCCCCTTGCACCCTCCTCTCCCCGGGCACACTCACCCTCCTCTTCTTCTCCCCTTGCACCCTCCTCTCCCCGGGCACACTCACCCTCCTCTTCTTCTCCCCTTGCACCCTCCTCTCCCCGGGCACACTCACCCTCCTCTTCTTCTCCCCTTGCACCCTCCTCTCCCCGGGCACACTCACCCTCCTCTTCTTCTCCCCTTGCACCCTCCTCTCCCCGGGCACACTCACCCTCCTCTTCTTCTCCCCTTGCACCCTCCTCTCCCCGGGCACACTCACCCTCCTCTTCTTCTCCCCTTGCACCCTCCTCTCCCCGGGCACACTCACCCTGCCTCCCCACAATCTCCGCGACGTGCTCGGAGCTGGGCACCGGGACCAGCTCGTTGGTGTTGACGCTCTTCCTGCGCACGGTGACGGCGGCCTGCTCCGGTACTGCGCCCCCAGCAGCAGCAGCTCCTCGGGATACACGGCCGTCTCCTCCTCCCCGGGCCTGTCCTCCTCCTCGGCCTCCGCCGGGGCCTCCAGTGCGGCCAGCCTCACCCGGATCTCCTCCAGCTCCGGGGTCCAGGAGGCCGCAGTGCCGCCTCCACCGCCGCCCGGCATGGCGATCACAGCGCACTCTGACCGCGGACAATCAACTCATGGATCCCGCAGACATCGCCCACCCGCCCGCACCGGCTCCTCCGCCCGCGCCCGGCCGCTCCACTTTTCCTTGCTTCCCACTCCCTTTTTTTTTTTTCTCTTTGTTTCCCCGAACCCGGCTGCACACGCCTCTAGTGCCCGCCCCCTGCACAACAGGCCGGCAGGCCATTGGCTGTGAGATGAGTGAGGAAAACCTATACTGGAGTTTGATTGGTGGATTCCAGTTGCCAATCACACGAGAGGGGCGGGTGTTCAGTCTTCAGGAGTGAAAGGAAGAGGAAGTGTGTGATTTAGTGGGCGGGGTTTGCCTCGGTGACGTCAGTGGGAGGTCCGTAGTGTGTGGAGTGAGGTCAGGTCACAGACAGGACTGGGCGGGGTCAGACGATGTAGCAGAGGGCGGGGCCAGCGCACATCTGTCACCTATGGATTTAAAGGGATGAATCCATCGGTTCTGCGTCATTAACCCCTTCACGACTGAGTGAAAAACGCAGCCTCTATGGATGGGATTTATCTACTGCCGCTTACCCAGTGCAATCCGACCTGCAGGTTGTTTCATATCCGCAGCGTCAATTTCTTTTGCAGATTCGGTGCGTTTTATGTGCAGATTTTCCTTCACAAGAGATCAGACAATGGCAGAAGCAAGTCCGCTAAAAGGATTCATAAATACAATATATATATATCTAATATATAAAGCTGAATGTGTGTATGTATGTGTGTGTGTGTGTGTGTGTGTGTGTGTGTGTGTATATGTATGTGTGTGTGTGTGTGTGTCCGGGATTGGCATCTGCACCGCCGCAGCTACAGCCACAAAATTTTGCACACTCACACGTCTGGACCCCGAGAGCGTCATAGGCTATGTTTTGAGGGGAAATTTTAACCCCGCTCTTTACAGTTATTCACCAAAAAACCTGCCTCCATTAAAGCGAATGGAGCTGGGAGCCACAGTGCAGCCAGAACTTCAGAGGAATGCGCAGCCAAGCCCTTATATGGAATGTTGGCGTGTCACAATGCAGCCAGGGAAAGAGACAGACACAGACAGGGAAAGAGGCAGACACAGACAGGGTAAGAAACAGACATAGACAGGGTAAGAGACAGACTCAAAGAGACAGACACAGACAAAGAGTCAGACTGACAGGGAAAGAGAGACAGGGAAAGAGAGAGACAGGTTAAGGCCGGTTTCACACATCCGGCTTTTTGCCGTTTTGCCGGATCCGGCGCTCTCCCGTACAGTTAATACAGTACAATGACAGAGCAACAAGCGCCGGTCACATGCTGTCATGTGACCGGCGCATGTGACCCGGAAGTTACAGCGCTGTCATTGTACTGTATTATCTGTACGGGAGAGCGCCGGATCCGGTAAAACGGCAAAAAGCCGGATGTGTGAAACCGGCCTAAGAGACAGACACAGACAAAGAGACAGAGACAGACACAGGGAAACAGACAGACAGGGAAAGAGAGGGAAAGAGACAGACAGGGTAAGAGACAGACAAAGACAGGTAAAGAGACAGACAAAGAGACAGACACAGGGAAAGAGACAGAGGGAAAGAGACAGACAGGGAAAGAGACAGAGGGAAAGAGACAGACAGGGAAAGAGACAGACAGGGAAAGAGGGAAAGAGACAGACAGGGAAAGAGACAGACAGGAAAAGTGACAGACAGGGAAAGTGACAGACAGGGAAAGTGACAGACAGGGAAAGTGACAGAGATAGATAGACAAACGGAAAGAGATTGAGACAGACAGGGAAAGAGATAAAGAGAGACAGAGAGATATATACAGAGAGGGAGACAGACATTATTATTACATTTATATCTATTTGTTCTGTGTTTTTGTGTGCAGAATACATTTTTGTTAATACATTCTATTTTGTTAACAGCAGTTATTAACCCGAGCGGGTAGTACAGCTAGTATATATATATATATATATGAGAAAAAAACGATAACAATTCAAACCACCTTCCTCTTCCCCCACTGAGATAAAAGCTGTTAAAAAAAAAGTAAAAAATATACAAGTGAGTCCGATCTATCAAAATATAAACTCAAACACAAAAAACACGGAAAAAGGTAAAATAAAATTGTAGGGTTTTTTTAATTGCCACAAAACCTCAAAAAAAAGCAGGAAAAAAAATTATAAAAAAATGAAAAAAATGAAACGATACGGGGCCCGGAAAATGGGGACATTATTATTATTATTATTAATATTATTAATATTATTTTTTTTTAATTTTCATTTTTTTTTTACCACCCAAACAATAAAATACTGAACATTTTTGGTATCGCTGTACTCGTACCGATGAGGGGAATCATGCCGCCAGGTCAAATCATTTTCCAGTATATGACGCTGTAAAATGGATGTTGTGATTCAATAGTACAACTTGTCCGACAAAAAACAAGCGCTCAGACGGCTGTGTGGACAGAAAAAAAAAGAATGTTAAAGGGTTAAAGGGTTAATCCCATCTCCAAGACCCTGTCCCAATATGTAGTTATTGTAGTAGGTGAAATAATAATAATAATAATAATAATAATAATAATTAGAAAATACCTCCAATTAGAAATGTAGTATAGATTTCCTGATATAGCCATGTCTCTTACCTCATGTGCAGGGCATTGCAGGGCCTTAAGCGGACTTTACACGCTGCGACATTGCTAGCCGATGCCGAGCGTGATAGCCCCCGCCCCGTCACACGGTCGATATGTGGTGATCGCTGCCGTAACGAACATTATCGCTACGGCAGGGTCACACGCACATACCTGCTCCGCGATGTCGCTGTGACCGGAGATACGCCTACTTCCTAAGGGGGCGGTTCGTTCAGCGTCACAACGACGTCACAGCAGCGTCACTGAACCGCCGCCCAATAGAAAAGGAGGGGAGGAGATGAGCGACCGGAACATCCCGCCCACCTCCTTCCTTCCTCCTTTTCCGGTGGAGGCAGGTAAGGTGATGGTTGTCGGTCCAGCGGCGTCACATATAGCGATGTGTGCTGCCGCAGGAACGACAAACAACATCGTACCTGTAGCAGCACCGATATTATGAAAATGAGCGACGTGACAACGAGCAACGATTTTTGACGTTTTTGTGCTCGATGATCGTCGCTCATAGGTTTTACATGCTGCAATGTCGCTACTGGCGCCGGATGTGCGTCACTAACGACGTGACCCCGACGATATCTCGTTGCCGATGTCGCAACGTGTAAAGCCCGCTTTAGGCAGGGCCGGACTGGGACTAAAATTCAGCCCTGGTATTTGGGGGTGCACAGGCCCACTTGTCACGTGGTGAATGTGTCGCGGGCGGAGGGGCGCTGCGCTCGCGCTCGGGTCCGGCGCTGCTGCTGCTGCTCGGTGGCTCGAGCGGTGGGCCCGGATCCGGGGACTCGAGCGGTGGTCCTCGCCCGTGAGTGAAAGGGGATAGTTTGGTGTGGGGATTTGGTCCGTGACGCCACCCACGGGTTGTGGTGAGGTTGGGCACCACCGCTGCTGGTGACGGGGATCCCAGGAGCATTGTTAGGGAGCAGCTGGGATGTCGTTTTCCCCCTCCGTGGGTAGGGGTTGGTGGTCCCGGGGCCCGGTGAGGTGTCGGGGAGGCAGGGTTGGCAAGGTGCAGGGTCGCGGGGACAGCGCAGCGCGGTGCCGGAAGGCACGGTTGTACTCACTCAGCCACAAATGTACGCAAAGTCTCTGGTAAACCAAACGGCTGGATGGACGGGTCCCGCAGCCGGCTGCTGTGGCTTCTCCCGGACGGTTGGTGGTGGCTGCCTTTCCCTGCACCTTTGTGTATGTTCGGTCCCGATGGCTTCCCACCGGTAACCCGCTCCCCAGCGTATATATGTGCCGGAGGAGCCCTTTTGCCCACAGGCTCTGGCCCTGGGAACTCTAGCTGTGGTGGTAGCTGTATTTCCTTCTACTGGTTGGACGGTTGCCTTCTATCGGGTCTTGGCTGTTAGGAAACCCCTGGGGTTCCGGTCACTGACGGATTTGACCTCTTAACGGCGACTCCAAGCCTGGTCGGGGTCCGCAGGCCCTGCCTGTGTGTACTGGCTTCACTTCGCTCCCTGGTTCGGTACCAGCGGGCCACCGCCCGACCCCGGTCCTACGGTTCCGCGTTGATTCGCCTCTCCTGCAGACGGCCTCCACCGTCTGCCAACCTTGCTCTTAGTGCCCGGGCTACGCACCCGGACACGGTCAGTTTACTCCTTCACCACTACTTCACTCCTCTCCCTTGAACTTCCCTAACTGATCTCACTTCCTTTTCCCGCCTCCAGGACTGTGAACTCCTCAGTGGGTGGGGTCAACCGCCTGGCTCCACCCCACCTGGTGTGGACATCAGCTCCTGGAGGGAGGCAACAAGGATTTTGTGTTTGGCTGATGTGCCTGTCTCGGGGTGGGGGTGTGTGTTGCAGTACCTGTGACGACCTGGCTAGTCCAGGGCGCCACAAATGTGTAATATCTTTGTGCACTTGTAGGTTGGGTAACACGACCATATAACATGTAGTCACGGCTGTGTCCAGTATTACAGCTCAGGCCTATTTATTGCTCTATTTGCTGCTATTTTCCTACAGAGCTGGGTCTCAGATAATGAAGAGGATGCTGCTCTCCATATAATGCTGCGGCCTCTTCATATTGCTGATGGGCAGGGATACAAAATCTGATTTTTTTCCACCAACTTCTGAGACCCATAACTTTGCTTTTTTCGCAAAGGGGGAATGGAATAAAGCTGTAGTTTTCACTGGTGCTAATTTAGGGTGCATACCACTTAGGGAATGCGCAATGACATTTTTGGGTGGCAGATTCTACCATAGAAATGTGGCGCCCCTGAGTATATTAGGGTGCCAAAGGGAACTGCATCCTGTCACCCAGGGTCCAGGGCCTACCCTCCATGATGGTTCCAGGTTCCCAGAAATTGGTGTCACTACCATCAGCACAAATCCCAATCACACCTCACATCATGACCTGTCAGACACACCAGTGGATTGGTTAAGCTGGAATAGGGCCACCCACCTAGGGGTCAGGCAGACTGGTGGGAGGGAGGAAAGAGCAGAGCAGTGAGAGCCCTCAAAGAGTGAGGAGCTGGGGAGTAGTAGTTTCTAGTGATGGGCAGTCCGTCTCTTTTTGGTGATCCGGTTCCCATGGCTCCGCTCACCAAAAAGAGTCGGATCTTTCAGATCGTTCTCGGCTCCTTATTAAATATGTGTTCAACCCAGGTTAACACATATTTAAGATTATAGTAACGCCGCCAAAACCCCGCCCACCCGCGGATAAACCCCGCCCACTTACACGTGACCAATTACATTGTTGAGTAGGCGGAGTTTAGCCGCAGGTGGGCGGGGTTTCAGCAGCGGAAAGAGCTGTTTAGAGATTTTAGTTGTTGTCACTGGGGATCCGGCTCCTGTCGGTCACAACAGGGAGCCGGATCTTTGTGTCGGATCGTTCACGACCGACACATTACTACTCCCAGGGAGTTAGACCGAGGTTGGGTTGCAGACGGTGGTCGGGGACCAGGGGAGTCGGGAACTGGTGACACAGACACTGGAAGGGTGCGACGGACATAGTCTAGGAGGACTGTCGTCATCAGAAATCCAAAAGAACTGACCAGTACCGAGCACGACGGGGTACAGGACCCTAGGTCAGGAGCCGATTCAACGTCCTGATAATTAACCTGGGAGGGAGAGTATCTTCACAAACTTCCCTAAGAGCTCAGAGATTGAAGGCATCAGCACACTGCGGGGGATAGAGTTTCCAGTAACGCGGTCCACTAAAATCCCAAGTGCCAGCATCAAGAGCACAGCTACACTAAAACTATAGTGAGCGGGGCCATAACAACTTCAAGCCAAGGGGCCACAACAGAGAACTAATTTGTGCACGGAGACGGCTCCGTATTACTCAGTGATACTAGTGGGAGCGGACACCTGGACGGGCTCCCTGTAGAGACTGTGATGCACAGAGACTTTGGTTTATCTTCAGTGTGTCTTCTTTGTAATCCTCATCCAGCACCACGACTACCCACAGTGAGTAACCTGGTTCCCCTCCATCCTGTGCTCCCAAATTTCCACCAACACTCCAGAGGCCGGGGCCTTCCCTACCTGCGGAGGGACTGACACCTCGCTGCTCCACACCATCTGCCCCGGAACTCCTTCCAGCAGAGGTGGTACTCCTATTACCGCAACCCGCAGGTGGCGTCACAAACCTCTCCCCTGTAAATAATCTCCTTTCAAGGATCGGAGTGTCTTCTGGGCCGGCCGGGGGCCGGGCCCCTCGAGCCACGACCACCCCGGATCTGAGCACCCCGGTCTGCGCCGGGGCGGCACACCTCTAATTCTTTCTGGCGTCACAAACAGGATAAGGACTGGACCCATTAAACCGGGTGACGTGCGCCACAGAAACCACTATGAAAAAAACTCGAATGAACTTCTGCATCTATCGCTGTGCACAGGTTCAGGCTTTTCAGCATCTTTTAACCACTTTAGTTTCTAAAACCAGCAAGCGGTTAAAAGATGTGACCGCCACAGTCTTCTGGTGCTTATGTCGCGGGCGGAGGGGACGCGCTTGCCACGCTCAGGTCCGGGGCTTCTGCTGCTGCTGCTCGGTGGTTCGAGTGGTGGACCGGACCCGGGGACCCGAGCAGCACTCCTCACCAGTGAGTGAAAAGGGGGTGGTTTGGTTAGGGAGATTGTTCGTGATGCCACCTATGGGTCGTGGTGATAATGGCACCACCGCTGCTGGTAACGGGGATCCCGGGAGAGATGGTAGGGTGCAGCTGAGATGCTGTCCCCTCCGTGGGTAGGGGGGTTTGGCGTTCCCGGGGCCCGGTGGTGGTGACGGGGAGGCTGGATGGCTGGGGTGCAGGGTTGCAGGGACAGCGCGGCGCGGTGCCGGACGGCACTGGTGTACTTGTCTCGGGCGGAGGAGGGGACGCTGCGCTCTCCCACTGCTCGGGTCCGGCTGCCGCTGCTGCGGCCGCTGCTGCTCGGTGGCTCGAGCGATGGGCCGGATCCCGGGGACTCGAGCGGCGCTCCTCGCCCGTGAGTGAAAAGGGGTTTGGTTTTGGGGATTTATTGTCCGTGACGCCACCCACGGTTGTGATGATTTTTAGTAACACCACCGCTGCTCTGTATGGGGATCCCGGGAGCGGTGACAGGGAGCAGCAAAGTTGTTAGTTCTCCCCTCCGTGGGTAGGGGGTGGTTGTCCCGGGGCCCAGTGATGAGGTGAAGGATGAGGGATAGCGGGGCCGGTGCAGGGCTTGGTGAGGTGCAGGGTCGCGGGGGCAGCGCTGTGCCACACGGCACGGTGGTACTCACTCAGCCTGAGACGGTGACACAGTTCTCGGTAAAACACACGGCTGGAAAGACGGTTCCCACGGACGGCTGCTGTTGCTTTTCACCGGTAGTTAATGGTGACTGTCTCTTTTCCTGCACCTAAGTTCAGTGTTGGTAGCGATGGATTCCCACCGGTTACCCGCTCCCCGACTTGGATATGGGCTGGAGGAGCCCTCCTTTGCCCGCAGGCGCTGGCCCTGAGAAACTGGTGCCCTGGCGTTGGCGGTGTCTCTCTCATACGGTTGGACTGTTGCCTTCAATCGGGACTTAGTTGTTGGGAGACCCGGAGGTCCCCTTCACTGACGGATTTGGCAAATTCACGGCGACTCCAAGCCTTGCCGGGATCCGAAAGGCCCCTGCCAATGGTGCTGGCTTCTCCTTGTGTACCGCTCCGGTACCGCCGGGCCACCACCCGTCCGCGGTCCTTACGGTAACTCCGATCAGCCTCCACTGCAGACGGTCACCGCCGTCTGCTAACCTTGTTGTCTCAGTCCGGGGTGTCGCGGGCGGGGAGGAGGGTGTCAGCACACCGCGCTCACCCCCTCTGCTCGGGTCCGGCAGCTGCTCACTGGTGGCTCGAGCCGTGGGCCGGATCCCGGGGTTTCTCGAGCGACACTCCTCGCCCGTGAGTGAAAGGGGATTTGTGGTTGGGTGTGGGGGATTGTTATAGTTCGTGACGCCACCCACGGTTGTGGTGATTTCACCACCGCTGCTCAATTCGGGGGTCCCGGGGATGGTGATGCGGAGCAGCCAGGTGTTGTGTTGCCCCTCCGTGGGTAGGGGTTGGTGATCCCGGGGCCCGGTGGTGGAGAGGGAAGTGCGAGGCCTGGTGGGCGCAGGGACGCGGGGGCAGCGCTGTGCCTTGCGGCACTGTGGTACTCACTCAGTCTGAGACATGGACACAGTTTGTACGGTAAACCAAACGGCTGGTAGGACGGTCCCACAGACGGCTGCACCTGCACTCCCGGTAGGTGACGGTGATGTCCCTCTTCCTTGCACCTATGTTTGACTGATGGTAGCAGTGGATTCCCTCCGGTTACCCGCTCCCCGACTGCAATCTGGGCCGGAGGAGCTCTACACTTTGCCCGCAGGCGCTGGCCCTGAGAAACTGGTGCCTTGGCGGTGGCGGTGTCTCTCTGCTTCAGGTTGGGCTGTTGCCTTCAATCGGGACTTGGTTGTTGGGGGATCTACGTCCCCTTCACTGACGGATTCGGCAAATTTGGCGACTCCTAGCCTTGCCGGGGTCCGAGAGGCCCCTGCCCTGATGCTGACTGTCCTTCGGAACACTGCTCCAGACCACCGGGCACACAGCCAACGGGGTCCTTCCAGGAACTTCCAAACGGTCCCCCTCCAGACAGTCACCGCCGTCGCTGACCTTGCTGTTCTGGCCCTACACAAAGCTGGGCCCTCAGACTTTGCACACTCTCTGCTCTCTCACCACTTCTTGCTCTCCTCCTTTTCCACTTTTCCTTCCTTCACTTTCACTTCTCTGTTGTTTACTCAAGCTCTTCCCTCACTGGACTCCTCACACAAACCCTGCCTGGGCTAATCTTCCACTCCTTCCACTTCCTCCTCCCTAACTGTTCTGCCTGGCTTCTCCCGCCTCCAGAACTGTGGTCTCCTTGGTGGGCGGAGCCAACCGCCTGGCCCACCCCCTGGTGTGAATCATCAGCCTCTGGAGGAAGGCAACAAGGATTTCTGGTTAGCTGTGATGTGCCTACCTGGAGTGTGGGGTGTGGTGGTGTTGTGACTTGTGACCCCTGGCTTGCCCAGGGCGACACATTCCCCCTTAGCAAAATGCAGACCGTCCGCTGGCTGCCGTCCTACACCGGTTTTATTTTTCTGAAAAAGGGGTAACAAGGTTAAGCAAACATAAATAACATTTTTAATAACTTCTTCCCAAGACGGGAGGCACATTTACTTTTAACGTTGCAACGGTTTACGGTTACGGTTTCCGCTCTCTCCCACCCAAGTAACCTGGCCCTGATGCTGCCCCTAAAACCCAGGCAGCACCCCTTGACCCACAGTCCAGCACACGGTACCCGAGCGGGATCTGTCCTTCCCTCCAGAGGGTAGCCACCGGTTCCTTTGGCGGCTGGGCCCTGGCCTGCTCTGCTCAGGGCCCTCCCTCCAACCTGCCTCTCCGGAGGCGGCATTGCGGAAAACGGTAACGGTAACCAACATATTTACAATCCACTAACGTCTGTGGTTGCCCTGCAAGTTCACGGGCTTGTCCATGGATAGTTCCCATGCCATTTTAAACGGTCCCCACGGGGACAACGGTGCCGGCTCCTGCCGGTTGCAAATCACACAAAATCAGGTAAAGTACTCGGTAATTTTCATTTTCCTTATCATTCTTTCCAAAACTTTTAAACAAACAACAACTTCAACCACTCCTGCACTTTGCGGACCCCCTTCTTCTCATAGAACGGTCTCCCTGTACCTAAGTGGGGGTCTACCTAGGTTGGACCGGGTGGACCTGCGGGGCCCAGTGTCAGTGTTGCTGGACAGTGGGGTAGAGGGAACAATCGGTTCCTCCTCCCTGCTATGGTGTGGAGCAGGCGGAGGTGTAGGGGGACTAGGTACAGGTTCGTCCCTGGGCACTGGCACTGGTTCTGGCTCACGGTTAACCGCTTCCACTACTTCTTCATCCACGGGTTGTGGGAACAGTATCACTGGAAGTATCACCGCGCCGTTCTGTGTAGGCCAGTTTGCTGGGAAGTCACCCATCACAGTGTGGATTACCTCTGCCGCCTTTTCCACTGGTGGAAGAACCGGTACTTCAGCCTCTGCTTTCAACGCTGGGGGGCATTTTTTTAGATGGTACCGAGAAACGGTGGCCAGGGTGCCCCCTTGGTCACGACTGATCTGGTAGGTCTTCCCATCGTCCCACTCTGTGGGTTGTACGACGTAAGGGACTTGTTCCCACTGGTCATCCAGTTTGTGGGCTTTCCTCTTCCGTTTCAGCACCACATCTCCTGGCTGGAAAGGACCTGCGGGCGCCTTCTGATTGAACCGGTGCTCTTGCTGTTCTCGACTCTGACTGAGGTTTTTCTCCACATACTCCTGGATTTGTCGATACTGGGCCCTCCTCCGACTTTCCCACTCTGCCGTTGAAGGGAGTGCTTCCGGGGCCTCCAACCCCATCTCCAGATCCACCGGCAGGCGGCCAGGACGAGCCCTCATCAGATACGCTGGGGTGCACTTCGTCGAGCTGGACGGGATATTATTGTACATGTCGACCAAGTCGGGTAACTTTTCTGGCCACATGTTCCGTTCTTCCAGCGGTAGTGTCTTGAGGAGCCCCAGGACCAAGTGGTTCATCTTCTCGCACATGCCGTTGGTTTGGGCGTGGTACGGAGTGGTCCGGATCTTCTTGCAGCCGTACAACTGGCAGAATTCGTGAAACACTTCTGCTTCAAAAGCCGGGCCTTGGTCAGTCAGCACCTTATCGGGGTACCCATGGGGTCGGCAAAAATAGGCCTGGAACGCTCGGGCAGCGGTTCGACCAGTCAGGTCCTTAACAGGGACTACCACCATAAATCTTGAGTAGTGATCTACCATGGTCAATGCGTAGGTGTACCCACTTCGGCTAGGGGTGAGTTTGACATGGTCTAGGGCTACCAGCTCCAGTGGCTGATGGGTGACTATAGGGTGTAACGGTGCCCTCTGGCTATTCTCGTCCTTTCTTCTCAGCGTACAAGGACCGCACTCTCGGCACCAGGCTTCCACCGATTCACGCATCCCACTCCAATAGAACCGCTCCCTCAACAGCATCTCCAGCTTCTTCCACCCGAAGTGGCCAGCACCATCATGGTATGCCTGTAGGACAGTAGCGACATCAGCTTGAGGAACGATTAACTGGCATATTTTCTCATGGGTCTTCGGGTTGATCAGCTCACGGTATAGCCTCCCTTGGTGTAGGTAGAGCCGTTTCCGTTCTTTCCACAGGCGTTGAGCTTCGGCTGGAGCGGCAGGGTCTATCCCCATAGCACCTTGTTCCACCAGGGTCTTGACAAGGCGGACAGCCGGCGCTTGGTCCTGGGCGTCTTGCCACTCTTGACTGGGTCGCGGGTCCAGATCCACCTTTTGCTGACATACTTGTACCCTCTCAGTAGGCGGCTGGTGAAACGCGGGCAACTCAATCTCCTCGAGGTCGTCATCCTCGCACCCCTCTTCTGACAAATGGGGCATCCGGGAGAGTGCATCTGCATTGATGTTGACACGACCAGCTCGGTACTTTATGGTGAAATCATAGTTGGCTAACCGGGCTACCCACCGCTGCTCCAGCGTGCCCAACTTGGCCGTGTTCATGTGAGTCAGCGGATTGTTGTCCGTGAATGCGGTGAATTTTGCTGCCGCCAAATAGTGACGGAACCGCTCCGTGATAGCCCACACCAACGCCAGTAGCTCGAGCTTGAAGGAGCTATAGTTCTCAGGGTTCCTTTCGGTCGGCCGGAGTTTTCGGCTGGCGTAGGCAATCACCTTCTCCTTTCCCTCCTGGACCTGGGATAGGACCGCTCCTAGCCCCACGTTACTGGCGTCCGTGTGGAGGATGAATGGGCGCCCATAGTCAGGGTACGCCAGGACCTCTTCTCCGGTCAGGGCCGCCTTCAACTGGCAAAAGGACTCCTCATGCTTGTCCTCCCACAACAGTGGGGCTCCGATGGGTCTACCACCTTTGGTCTGTCCCACGAGGAGATCTTGCATGGGGGCAGCCATCTTCGTGTACCCCTTTATAAAGCGCCGATAGTACCACACCAGACCCAGAAACTACCTTACCTCCCTCACTGTAGTTGGTCTCGGCCAGCTTTGGATGGCAGTGATCTTCTCAGGGTCGGGGGCAACACCATCCGCACTCACCACATGCCCTAGGTACTGCACCCTGGGTTTCAGCAGGTGGCATTTTGAGGGCTTCAACTTCATCCCGTACTTGGCAAGGGACGCGAACACCTCGGCCAGGTGCTCCAGATGGGCCTCATACGTCTGGGAATAAACAATCACATCATCCAAATACAGCAGGACGGTCTCGAAGTTTAAATGTCCCAGACAGCATTCCATCAACCGTTGAAAGGTCCCAGGGGCATTGCACAGCCCAAACGGCATGCTATTGAATTCGCAGAGTCCCATCGGGGTGGTGAAGGCGGTCTTCTCGCGGTCCTCTGGAGCCACGGCCACTTGCCAGTACCCGCTGGTGAGGTCAAGGGTCGAGAAGTAGTTTGCAGTCCTCAGTGCGGCCAAAGACTCTTCAATACGCGGTAATGGATAGGCATCTTTATGGGTTATCTGGTTGATCTTCTGGTAGTCCACACACATCCGCATGGTACCATCCTTCTTCTTGACCAGTACCAACGGAGCGGCCCAGGGACTACAACTGTCCCGAATAACCCCCGCCTCCTTCATATTCCTCAACATGTCCTTGGCACACTGGTAATGTGCAGGGGGAATAGGTCTGTACCTCTCTTTGACAGGGGGATGTTCACCTGTGGGAATGTGGTGTTGGACCCCCTTGATCTGCCCGAAGTCTAGGGGGTGCTTACTGAAAACCTGTTCGTACTCCTGCACCACCCTGTGTACCCCTGCCCTGTGATGTGTAGGGGTATCATCAGTGCCTACATGTAGCTGTTGGTGCCACTCGCTTATGTCCCCCTGGGGTGGGGGAGTGTTGGTGGCAGGTTGGAGTGTGGATGGACTGGCTTCATGGATAGTGTGAGGGTCCAGGGTAAGCAGCTTGGCAATGGTGGCATACCGGGGAAGCCTGACTTCTTCCTCCCCACAGTTCAACACTCTCACAGGCACTCTCCCTTTCTTCACATCCACCACCCCTCGGGCGGCCATTACAGTGGGCCAGTGCTCGGAAGGCATGGGCTCCATCATTGCGGGGTAGTCACGCCCCTGAGGCCCTACTGCTGCCCTACACCAGATCATCATCTCACTCCTAGGGGGCACAGTCAATGGAGCAACATCCATCACTCTCACTCCACCAATCTCCCCTCCTGTTGAGCTTACATGCTGGCGGTACATCAGGGCACGGATTTCACGCTGCACAGCCCTCTGCCGGCTCCCCGCCGCTGTGGCGGCCAGCTGTTGCAATAGGGTCAACACATCAGCCATGCAGTGTTCCATCACATTGGTTCCCAGCACTATCTTCGGGTTATGATCACTAGGTTCATTCATGATCACAATCATACCCTGGTGTTGTAGTTCAGCTTGCCCCACTGTCATAGCCACTTGTTTATACCCCACCTGGGTCAATGGAAGTCCATTAGCGGCTATCAACGTTATGCTATTGTCTGGGGGCGCCAGCTCGTCTACGGCCCAATACCGCTGGTACAACTTGTACGGTATAGTAGTTACCTGTGATCCAGTGTCCAAGAGAGCCATCACTGGTATGCCGTCCACAGCCACGGGGATGATAGGGCGGGCCCCGATATATCGGTCTCGCCAGTCCGGGGGGCCACGATGTTCTACTCCTGAGGATTGGCCCGGGGCCCCAGGGGTTGCTCGTTTAACGGGCACTGTCGGTAGTAATGGCCCGGCTTACGGCACTTGTAGCAGATTGGAGGTCTGCTCCGCGGGTTGTTAGCACTTCTCTGCTGCATCCAGGGAACATCCTCGGGACTGTCGGCAAGCTGTATCTGCGCTGGAGGCTGAGATCTGGTCAAAGGTTGCAGTGCAGCAAGGATTTTGGCAAGGTCTCCGTCCATGCGACGGACCTGGGCTGCCAACTCTTCGACTGTGCTGCTCGGGGCTGCAGGCATTACAGAGGTTGGCTTGGCTGAGGCCGCCACAACAGGAGCTGTCTCGACGGGCCACGGGACGGGTTCCAGAACTTCAGCAGCTGGGGGCTGTAGTGCTTTGATAGCCCGCTCTTTTAACACAGCAAAGTCCACATCAGGGTGTTCCAGGGCCCACAGTCGGAGTTGTTTACGATCCTCAGGGGACCTCATCCCCTGCGCAAATTGCTCCACCAGCATCTTGTTGCTATCCGCCTCATTAATAGAGTTCACCCGCTTCAGCGTGTGGAGGGCGGTCTTCAGACGTAGAGCATAGTCCCGAATGCTATCCCCGGCTCGTTGCCAGCACTGGTAAAACTGCATCCTCAGCTCAGCTTCAGTCCGGGTCTCGAAGGCAGTCTGTAGCTTCTCAAAGATGGTGGCTACAGAGAGCCGGTCCCCCTCGGCCCAGGTCTCCGCTTCCTGCTCCGCCGCACCGGTTAGCTGGCCTAGCACTATCGCCGCTCGTTGCTTATCAGTCAGGGGGTACAGCTCCAGCAACGGGTTAAGCTTTTTCCGGAAGGCCTGTAGGGCATCCGGTTTCCCATCATACTGCGGTAGCCAGGCAGCTCCGGGCGCATAGGGCAAGGAAAACGGCATGACCTGAGCGAGCGCGGGGGCCGCGGCACCTCCCGCCGGTACAACCGGGACTTGGGCAGGCCCATTCCCATCCGCGGGTGCCGCTGCGGCTGCGACCACCGCTCCTCTGGCGGCTCCGTCGGGCGCAGACATCTTGTTTTCGTCCCCCTTAGCTCTTTCCGGCCCCTCCTCTCTCGGGGCGGGGTCTTGGCCTTCGCGCCTCTACTGCTCGAGAAGACGCTCGAGCGGGAACTTTTCACGCCAAAGATGGCGGCTTCTGAAATTTTTCTGCCGGATACCTCCGGCGGTAACAAGGCGCACCTCTACCAGACGGCAGAGCGGTAAGATCCTGTTCGTGACGCCAAGTTGTCGCGGGCGGGGAGGAGTGTGTCAGCACACCGCGCTCACCCCCTCTGCTCGGGTCCGGCAGCTGCTCACTGGTGGCTCGAGCCGTGGGCCGGATCCTGGGGTTTCTCGAGCGACACTCCTCGCCCGTGAGTGAAAGGGGATTTGTGGTTGGGTGTGGGGGATTGTTATAGTTCGTGACGCCACCCACGGTTGTGGTGATTTCACCACCGCTGCTCAATTCGGGGGTCCCGGGGATGGTGATGTGGAGCAGCCAGGTGTTGTGTTGCCCCTCCGTGGGTAGGGGTTGGTGATCCCGGGGCCCGGTGGTGGAGAGGGAAGTGCGGGGCCTGGTGGGCGCAGGGACGCGGGGGCAGCGCTGTGCCTTGCGGCACTGTGGTACTCACTCAGCCTGAGACATGGACACAGTTTGTACGGTAAACCAAACGGCTGGTAGGACGGTCCCACAGACGGCTGCACCTGCACTCCCGGTAGGTGACGGTGATGTCCCTCTTCCTTGCACCTATGTTTGACTGATGGTAGCAGTGGATTCCCTCCGGTTACCCGCTCCCCGACTGCAATCTGGGCCGGAGGAGCTCTACACTTTGCCCGCAGGCGCTGGCCCTGAGAAACTGGTGCCTTGGCGGTGGCGGTGTCTCTCTGCTTCAGGTTGGGCTGTTGCCTTCAATCGGGACTTGGTTGTTGGGGGATCTACGTCCCCTTCACTGACGGATTCGGCAAATTTGGCGACTCCTAGCCTTGCCGGGGTCCGAGAGGCCCCTGCCCTGGTGCTGACTGTCCTTCGGAACACTGCTCCAGACCACCGGGCACACAGCCAACGGGGTCCTTCCAGGAACTTCCAAACGGTCCCCCTCCAGACAGTCACCGCCGTCGCTGACCTTGCTGTTCTGGCCCTACACAAAGCTGGGCCCTCAGGCTTTGCACACTCTCTGCTCTGTCACCACTTCTTGCTCTCCTCCTTTTCCACTTTTCCTTCCTTCACTTTCACTTCTCTGTTGTTTACTCAAGCTCGTCCCTCACTGGACTCCTCACACAAGCCCTGCCTGGGCTAATCTTCCACTCCTTCCACTTCCTCCTCCCTAACTGTTCTGCCTGGCTTCTCCCGCCTCCAGAACTGTGGTCTCCTTGGTGGGCGGAGCCAACCGCCTGGCCCACCCCCTGGTGTGAATCATCAGCCTCTGGAGGAAGGCAACAAGGATTTCTGGTTAGCTGTGATGTGCCTACCTGGAGTGTGGGGTGTGGTGGTGTTGTGACTTGTGACCCCTGGCTTGCCCAGGGCGACACAGGGGCACACACCCGGACTAACTTCAGGCTCTGTCAAACTGTCACTTTTTCTCCTTCCACTTGCTCCTCTACCACTCAACTCTCCTCTCACTTCCCTAGCTTCACTCCAACTAACTAACTGCCTGTGTTTTCCCTCCTCCAGGACTGTGTACTCCTTGGTGGGTGGAGACCAACCGCCTGGCTCCACCCCCTGGTGTGGACATCAGCCCCTGGGGAAGGCAACAAGGATTTCTGGTTTAGCTTAGGTGTACCTAACCGGGGTGTAGGGTGTGGTGATGTCATTACCTGTGATCCCTGGCTTGCCCAGGGCGTCACATACTCACTGAGACAATCACTGACAGAGTCCCTGGTAAACCAAAACGGCCGGATGGACGGGTCCCGCAGCTGGCTGCAGTGTTGTTGTTGTGCTCTCCCCGGACGGCTGATGGTGGCTGTCTTTCCCTGCACCTTTTAGAATGTTTTGACTCCTGTGGTTGCCCACCGGTAGTCCGCTCCCCGGCGTATAGGTGCCGTAGGAGCCCGTTTTGCCCGCAGGCGCTGGCCCTTGGATCTCTAGCCTGTGGCGGTGGCTGTATATCCTCACGGTGTGGACGGTTGACTTCAATCGGGACTTGGTTGTTGGGAAACCCCTGGGGTTCCTGTCACACTCGGATTTGACTATTGTCGGCGGCTCCAAGCCTGGTCGGGGTCCGATAGCCCTGCCTGTGTGCTTAGCTTCACTCCGCTCCCCGGACCAGTACCGGCGGGCGAACGCCCGACCCCGGTCCTTACGGCTCTGCGGAGTTCCACTAACTCCTGCAGACGGCCACCACCGTCTGCCAACCTTGCTGTCAGTGCCTGGCCTCCGACCCAGACACTTGCAGTTCGTGTCCTCCTACTTTCACCTCCAAGACTAAACTATCACTTTTCCCTCCTCCAGGCCTGTGAACTCCTCGGTGGGTGGGGCCAACCGCCTGGCTCCGCCCCACCTGGTGTGGACATCAGACCCTAGAGGGAGGGAACAAGGGTTTTTGGTTGACTGTTGTTACTGTCTAGGGTGGGGGTGTGTGTATGGTGTTATGTATGTGACTACCTGGCTAGTCCAGGGCGTCACACTCCCCCTTGGTAAAATGCAGACCGTCCGCGGGCTGCCCGTCCATCACCGGTTTTATTTTTGTTTCTGCAAAAGATAAATTAACATTTAAATATTCAACATAAGCATATTTAGAAATCTTCCCTTACGGGAGGAACGGTACTTTAACGTTGCAAACGGTAGACATTTTTATTAAAACGGACGGGTTCGTGGTCATCCGCTCTCCCACCCAAATAACCTAAACCTTGGTGCTGCCCCTAAGAAACAGGCAGCACCCCTTTACCCCAGTCCAGGTCCAGGTTACCCGAGCGGGAACGGGTACGGTGTCTCGCACCCGGCTGTCACTTCAGGGGACCCCATGTCCAGGGGGACCCCTGACCCCCGGGGGATGGCCACCGGTCCTGGTGGTGGCTGGGCCCCGGCCTCCTCTGCTGCGGGCCCTTCCTCCAATCTGCCTCTCCGGACGCGGCACGGACGGAAACCAGCCCACTACATTATTTACAGGCCCACAAGTTCGTGGGTGGCCTGCCAGTTCTCGGCCATGTCCATGAGCAGTTTCTCATGCAAATGTGGCGCCCTGGACAAGCCAGGTCATCACCGCTACTACACCAACACACCCCACACCCCGGCTAGGCACACCGAAGCCAAACAAAAATCCTTGTTGCCTTCCTCCAGGGGCTGATGTCCACACCAGGGGGTGGGCCAGGCGGTTGGTCCCGCCCACCGAGGAGTTCACAGTCCTGGAGGCGGGAAGAGGAGTCAGATTAGAGATTAGTTTTGGAAGTGAAGTGGTAGCAGAGGAGACTGAAGGCGTCCGGGTGTGTGGCCCGGACGGAACAGCAAGGTTGGCAGACGGTGGTGACCGTCTGCAGGAGAGGCTGATTGAAGCGAACCGTAAGGACCGTGGACGGGCGGTGGCCCGACGGTACCGGATCGGAGAGCAAAGAGAAGCCAGCACCATCTGGCAGGGCTTACGGACCCCGACCAGGCTAGGAGTCGCCGTAAAACTGGTCAAATCCGTTAGCGACGGGAACCTCCGGGGTTTCCCAGCAGTCAAGACCCAATTGAAGGCAACAGCTCACACCGTAAAGGGAAACACAGTCACCGCCAAGGCTACAGTTCCCAGGGCCAGAGCCTGCGGGCAAAAGGGGCTCCTTCAGCATCCATCCACGCTGGGGAGCGGGCTACCGGTGGGAAGCCATTGGAACCGTAAACACAACACAGGTGCAGGGAAAGGCAGTCACCATCAACCTACCAGGAGAACTACCGCAGCTGTCTGTGGGACCTGTCCATCCAGCCGTTTGTTTGACCAGAGACTCCGTGTGAATTACTGGCTGAGTGAGTACCACCGTGCCGTGCGGCACAGCGTTGCCCCCGCAACCCTACACCTCACCAGGCCCCGTAACCCGCCTGCCATCCATCCCTAACCCTCACCGGGGCCCCGGGACAACCAACCCCCCTACCCACGGAGGGGAGAACCAACATCCAAGCTGCTCCCTGTCACCGCTCCCGGGATCCCTGTCCAGAGCAGCGGTGGTGTCAACAATCTCACCACAACCGTGGGTGGCGTCACGGACAATATCCCCAAACCACACACCACCCACCTTTCACTCACGGGCGAGGAACGCCGCTCGAGTCCCCGGGATCCGGCACACCGCTCGAGCCACCACCGAGCAGCAGCAGCAGCAGTAGCCGGATCCGAGCAGTGGGTGAGCGCAGCGTCCCCTCCTCTGCCCGCGACAACTTGGCGTCATGAACAGGATCTTACCGCTCTGCCGTCTAGTAGAGGTGCGCCTTGTGACCGCCGGAGGTGTCCGGCCGAAAATTTGGAGAAGCCGCCATTTTGGGCGCGAAAAGTCCCCGCTCGAGCGTCTTCCCGAGTAGTGGAGGCGCAAAAGCTGAAACCCCGCCCCTGTAGAGGAGAAGCCTGAAAAAGACTAAGGTGGACGGAAACAAGATGTCTGCACCCGACGGAGCCGCTGGAGAAGCGGCGGTCGCAGCCGCAGTGGCACCCGCAGATGGGAATGGGCCCGCCCAGGTCCCGGCCGCACTGGCGGGAGGTGCCGTGGCCCCAGCTCTCGCTCAGGTGATGCCGTTCTCTTTGCCCTATGTGCCCGGAGCTACCTGGCTGCCGCAGTACGATGGGAAACCTGATGCGTTGCAGGTCTTCCGGAAGAAGCTTAGCCCGCTACTAGAACTGTACCCCCTAACTGATAAGCAACGGGCAGCGGTAGTGCTGGGGCAGCTAACCGGCGCGGCTGAGCAGAAGGCGGAGACCTGGGCCGAGGGGGACCGGTCCTCTGTAGCCACCATCTTTGAGAAGCTACAGACTGCCTTTGAGACCCGTACCAAAGCCGAGCTGCGGATGCAATTTTACCAATGCCGGCAATGGCCGGCAGATAGCATTCGGGACTACGCCTTGTGTCTGCAAACCGCCCTCCGCACACTGAAGCGGGTAGACACCATCAACAATGCGGACAGCAACAAAATGCTAGTGGAGTAGTTTGTACAGGGGATGAGGTCCTCGGAGGACCGCAAGCAGCTCTGGCTATGGGCCCTAGAACACCCTGATGTGGGCTTTGCCGTGTTAAAGGAACGGGCCATTAAAGCTCTGCAGCCTCCAGCATCGGATGTCCCTGAGGCAGCCCCATGGCCAGCTTAGACGGCTCCCGTCGTGGTGGCCCCTGTCCTCCCAACACCCCCGGTACCTGCAGCCCCAAGCGGAATGATGGAGGAACTGGCTGCCCAAGTCCGCCGCATGGATGGGAACCTCGCCAAGATCCTCGCCGCACTCCAGCCTCCGACCAGGTCCCAGCCCCCGGGGAAGATGCAGCTCGCCACAGCCCCGAGGACGTCCCCTGGATGCAGCGGAGAAGGGCCAATGACTCACGGTATGGACCTCCAATTTGTTACAGGTGCAGCAAGCCCGGCCACTACTCCCGACGGTGTCCGTTAAACGAGCAACCCCTGGGGCTACGGGCCAATCCTCAGGAGTAGAACCTAGTGCCCCCCCCGACTGGCGGGACCGGTCCATCGGACCCGGCCCATCATCCCAGTGGCAGTGGACGGTATCCCGCTGATGGCTCTCCTGGACACTGGATCGCAGGTAACCACAATACCATACACACTGTATCAGCGGTATTGGGGAAAGGACGAACTAGCCCCCCCAGATGCCAGTATGATACTAATTGCCGCTGATGGACTTCCCTTGACCCAAGTGGGGTACAAACAAGTGGCCATGACTGTGGGACGAGCTGAACTGCAACACCAGGGTATGATCGTGATAATGAATGAACCCAGTGATCATAACCCGAAGGTGGTGCTGGGGACTAATGTGATGGAGCACTGTATGAGTGACGTGCTGACCCTACTGCAGCAGCTGGCCGCCACAGCGGCGGGGAGCCGACAGAGAGCTGTGCAGCGTGAGATCCGAGCCTTGATGTATTGCCAACATGTGAACTCGACGGGAGGAGAGATTGGTGGAGTGAGAGTGATGGATGCGGCCCCTTTGATTGTGCCTCCCAGGAGCGAGATGATGATTTGGTGCAGGGCAGCGGTAGGGCCCCAAGGGCGCGACTACCCCGCCATGATAGAGCCCATGTCCTCCGAACACTGGCCCACAGTAATGGCCGCCCGAGGGGTGGTAGATGTCAAGAAAGGGAGAGTGCCCGGGCGAGTACTGAACTGTGGGGAGGAAGAGGTTAGGCTTCCCCGGTACACTACCCTTGCCAAATTGCTCACTCTAGATCCCCACACCATCCATGAAGCCGTTCCCCCGATTGCACCGCCTGCTGCCAGTCCCCACCCATCCCTGGGGGAGTTAGACAAATGGTGTCGAGAGCTACACGTCGGCACTGATGATACCCCCACACACCACAAGGAAGGGGTATACCGGGTGGTACAGGAGTATGAGCGAGTTTTTAGAAAGCACCCCCTAGATTTTGGGCAGATTAAAGGGGTCCAACACCACATCCCTATCGGTACCCACCCCCCTATCAAGGAGAGATACAGGCCTATTCCCTCTGCGCACTACCAATGCGCCAAAGACATGTTGAGGAACATGAAGGAGGCAGGGGTTATTAGGGACAGTTGTAGTCCCTGGGCCGCCCCGTTGGTGCTGGTTAAGAAGAAGGATGGCACCATGCGGATGTGTGTGGATTACCGGAAGATTAACCAGATAACGCATAAGGATGCTTACCCTCTGCCCCGCATTGAAGAGTCCCTGGCTGCGCTGAGAACCGCTAACTACTTCTCCACCCTTGACCTCACCAGCGGGTACTGGCAGGTGGCCGTGGCGCCAGAAGACCGAGAGAAGACTGCCTTCGCCACTCCTATGGGACTCTGCGAGTTCAACAGCATGCCGTTCGGGCTGTGCAATGCCCCCGGAACCTTCCAACGGCTGATGGAATGCTGTCTGGGACACCTAAATTTCGAGACCGTCTTGCTGTACTTGGATGATGTGATTGTGTACTCACAGACGTATGAAGCCCACCTGGAGCACCTAGCCGATGTGTTCGCGTCCCTTGCTAAGTATGGGATGAAGATGAAGCCCTCCAAGTGTCATCTGCTGAAGCCCAGAGTGCAGTACCTTGGACATGTGGTGGGTGCGGAAGGTGTCGCCCCCGACCCCGAGAAGATCACCGCCATCCAAGACTGGCCGAGACCGACCACGGTGAGGGAAGTCAGGCAGTTCCTGGGCCTGGTGGGGTATTACCGTCGCTTCATCAAGGGGTACACGAAGATGGCTGCCCCCATGCAAGACCTTCTCGTGGTACAGACCAAGGGTGGTAGACCCCTAGGAGCCCCACTGGTGTGGGAAGAAAAGTATGAGGAATCCTTCCGCCAGCTGAGAGCGGCCCTGACCGGAGAGGAAATCCTAGCGTACCCTGATTACAGCCACCCATTCATCCTCTACACCGATGCCAGTAATGTGGGCTTGGGGGCTGTGCTATCCCAGGTCCAAGACGGAAGGGAGAAGGTGATTGCTTATGCTAGCCGAAAACTCCGACCGACTGAGAGGAACCCTGAGAACTACAGCTCTTTCAAGCTTGAGCTCCTAGCACTGGTGTTGGCTATCACCGAGCGGTTCCGCCATTACCTGGCGGCAGCCAAGTTCACCGCTTTCACGGACAATAACCCGCTGACCCACCTGGACACAGCCAAGCTGGGCGCGTTGGAGCAGCGGTGGGTGGCCAGGCTAGCCAACTACGATTTCACCATCAAGTACTGGGCCAATCGTGCCAACGTTAATGCCGATGCACTCTCTCGGATGCCCCACCTGTCGGAAGAAGGGCCCGAGGATGACGACCTCAAAGAGATTGAGTTGCCTGCGTTTCACCGGCCGTCAACCGAGAAGGTGTATGTTCATCAAGAACAGGTGAACCTGGACCCGCTGCCCAGTCAGGAGTGGCAGGAAGCTCAGGACCAGGCACCTGCTGTCCACCTGGTCAAGACCCTGGTGGAACAGGGCTCTGCTGGGATAGACCATGCAGCCCCTGCCGAAGCCCAACGCCTGTGGCGAGAACGGACCCGGCTGTACCTACACCAGGGGAAGTTGTATCGTGAGCTGATTAATTCGAAGACCCACGAGAAGATCCGCCAGCTGGTGATTCCCCAGGCTAACGTGCCCACCGTCCTGCAAGCATACCATGATGGTGCTGGGCACTTCGGGTGGAAGAAGCTGGAGATGTTGTTGAGAGAACGGTTCTATTGGAGTGGAATGCGGGAATCTGTAGAGGCCTGGTGCCGAGAATGTGGTCCCTGCGCGTTGAGAAGGAAGGACGAGGCCAGCCAGAAGGCACCCCTACACCCGATCATTACACATCAACCGCTGGAGCTGGTTGCCCTTGACCATGTAAAGCTCACCCCCAGCCGAAGTGGGTACACCTACGCTCTAACCATTGTAGACCACTATTCAAGGTTCATGGTGGTTGTCCCAGTTAAAGACCTAACCGGCCGTACCGCCGCTAGTGCGTTCCAGGCTTATTTCTGCCTACCACATGGGTACCCTGAGAAGGTGCTTACCGATCAAGGTCTGGCCTTTGAAGCGGAGGTGTTCCAAGAATTCTGCCAGTTGTACGGCTGCAAGAAAATCCGGACCACGCCTTACCATGCCCAAACCAACGGCATGTGTGAAAAGATGAACCACCTTGTCCTGGGCCTCCTTAAGACGTTGCCGCTAGAAGAGCGGAACCTGGGGCCGGAGAAGCTACCTGACCTGGTTGATATGTATAACAACATCCCTTCCAGCTCGACGAAATGCACTCCAGCATATCTGATGAGGGCTCGCCCCGGCCGGCTACCAGTGGATTTAGAAATGGGGTTGGAAGCCCCGGAAGAGCTCCCTTCGACAGCTGAATGGGACACTCGGCTGAGGGTGCAGTACCGACAGGTCCAGGAATATGTTGAAAAGAACTTGTGCCGGAGTCGGGGACAACAGGAGCAGTGCTTCAACAAGAAGGCGTCTGCCGGTCCCCTCCAGCCTGGAGATGTAGTGCTGAAGCGAAAAAGAAGGACCCACAAGCTGGATGATCAATGGGAACAAACCCCGTATGTAATACAGCCCACAGGATGGGAGAATGGGAAGGCTTACCAGATCAGCCGTGATCAAGGAGGGACCTTGGCCACGGTTTCCCGAGACCATCTAAAGAGGTGCCCACCAGCTTTGAGGGTAGCGGATGAAGCTCTAGTTCCCAGACCAGCGGAGAAAGAAAAAGAGGTAATCCACACCATGATGGGTGATTTTCCAGCAGACTGGCCTACACAGAACGGCGCGGTGATTCTTCCAGTGATACTGTTCCCACAACCCGTGGATGAGGAAGTGATGGAAGTGGTCAACCACGAGCCAGTGCGCAGGGATGTACCTGTACCCAGCTCCCCTATGCCTCCGCCTGCCCCACACGATAGCAGGGAAGAGGAACTGATTGTTTCCTCTGTCCCACTGCCTGCCACCGCTGACACCGGACCCCGGAGGTCCACTCGTCCCAACCTAGGTAGACCCCCACTTAGGTATAGGGAAACTACACTTTAAAAAAAAGGGTGGGCTTCATGTATTGAGTGTATAGTTTGAAAGTTTTGAATGATAAGAGCAAATCAACCGAAGAAGTAACCTGATTGATGTTTTTATTGAACCGGCCGTTGCCGGCAACTGTTGTCCCCGTAGGGACTGTCTGCAAACCGTTGCGTAAGGGACTGCTTACGGACAAGCCCGAGAACTTGCAGGGCAACCACAAACTTAGGGGGATGTAAATAAAAATGTTGTTGGCTTGAAACCGTTACCGCCTCCGGAGAGGCTGATTTGGGAGGATGGGCCTGAAGGAAAGGGATGGCCCAGGCCCGCCACTACCGTAACCGGTGGCAATCCTCCGGGGGTTCAGGGGTTCCCCATGGACGTGGGTCCCCTGAAAGAGACAGAACCTGCTCGGGCAGCCTGGTGATGGACTGGGGCTAGGGGTGTTGCCCACTTCTTAGGGGCAGCATCAGGGCCAGGTTGTTTGGGTGGGAGAAGAGCGGAAGCCGTACCGTTGAAAAATGTTTGTGATGTTTTTATATGCCTTTTACCGTTTTCTATCTTTTTGCAGTTAACCAAAAATAAAATGGGTGATGGACGGGCAGCCCGCGGATGGTCTGCATTTTACTAAGGGAGAATGTGGTGCCCTGGACAAGTCAGGTCGTCACAGGTACTACACCAACACACCCCACACCCTGGCTAGGCACACCGAAGCCAAACAAAAATCCTTGTTGCCTTCCTCCAGGGGCTGATGTCAACACCAGGGGGTGGGCCAGGCGGTTGGTCCCGCCCACCGAGGAGTTCACAGTCCTGGAGGCGGGAAGAGGAGTCAGATTAGAGATTAGTTTTGGAAGTGAAGTGGTAGCAGAGGAGACTGAAGGTGTCTGGGTGTGTGGCTCGGACGGAACAGCAAGGTTGGCAGACGGTGGTGACCGTCTGCAGGAGAGGCTGATTGAAGCGAACCGTAAGGACCGTGGATGGGCGGTGGCCCGACGGTACCGGATCGGAGAGCAAAAAGAAACCAGCACCATCTGGCAGGGCTTACGGACCCCGACCAGGCTAGGAGTTGCCGTAAAACTGGTCAAATCTGTTAGCGACGGGAACCTCCGGGCTTTCCCAGCAGTCAAGACCCGATTGAAGGCAACAGCTCACACCGTAAAGGGAAACACAGTCACCGCCAAGGCTACAATTCCCAGGGCCAGAGCCTGCAGGCAAAAGGGGCTCCATCAGCATCCATCCAAGCTGGGGAGCGGGTTACCGGTGGGAAGCCATTGGAACCGTAAACACAACACAGGTGCAGGTAAAGGCAGTCACCATCAACCTACCGGGAGAACTACCGCAGCCGTCTGTGGGACCCGTCCATCCAGCCGTTTGTTTGACCAGAGACTCCGTGTGAATTACTGGCTGAGTGAGTACCACCGTGCCGTGCGGCACAGCGCTGCCCCCGCAACCCTGCACCTCACCAGGCCCCGTAACCCGCCTGCCATCCATCCCTAACCCTCACCGGGGCCCCGGGACAACCAACCCCCCCTACCCACGGAGGGGAGAACCAACATCCAAGCTGCTCCCTGTCACCGCTCCCGGGATCCCTGTCCAGAGCAGCGGTGGTGTCACCAATCTCACCACAACCGTGGGTGGCGTCACGGACAATATCCCCAAACCACACACCACCCCCTTTCACTCACGGGCGAGGAACGCCGCTCCAGTCCCCGGGATCCGGCCCACCGCTCGAGCCACCACCGAGCAGCAGCAGCAGCAGTAGCCGGACCCGAGCAGTGGGTGAGCGCAGCGTCCCCTCCTCCGCTCGCGACACATACGGTTAACACATAGGGTCCCTCCGGGGACAACTTGCTGGCAACGGCCGGAATAATCAAGTAGACAATCAGATGAAGCTTCGGTTGGATTATTTTTCATTCATTCAGCTATTTACACGTTTAACATACGGCACCCCTAAATGGTAGTTTCCCTCTACGTAAGTGGGGGTCGACCTAGGTTGGGGCGTGTGGACCTTCTGGGCCCAATGTCATCAGTGGAGGGCAAGGGGACAGAGGAAACAGTCAATTCCTCTTCCCTTGGGGCAGGTGTGGCAAGTGGAGACCCAAGGGGAGGGGGTATAGGTGCATCCCTGGGCGCTTGTTCGAGCGGCTCACTGGCGGGCGTTTCCGTCTCCATTTCTTCCACGTGTTGTGGGAACATTATCACCGGAACAATCACCGCACCGTTTTGCATAGGCCAATCTGCTGGAAAATCACCCATCACCGTGTGGATCACCTTCTTCTCCTCTTCTCCGCTCGGCGTAGGGACTGGAACTTCGTTGGTCACTCTCAAGGGGTGAGGACACTTCTTCAGATGGTCCCGGGAAACCGTAGCGGCAGTCCTCCCCTGGTCGCGACTGATCACATAAGCCTTCTCATTCTCCCACTCAGTGGGCTGTATGACATACGGGGTCCTTTCCCACTGGTCATCCAGCTTATGGGTCCTTCTCTTCCGTTTGTTGGGGGCAGGCTTCGCTTTCGCGCCTTCCCTGCTTGGGGAGACGCTCGAGCGGGAAATCTTCGCGCCAAAGATGGCAGCGCTTTCAATTTTTCGGCCGGACGCCGCCGGCGGAGACTGTAAGGCGCACTTTACTGGTAAGTAGATCGGCTCGATCCTGTTCGCAGGCGCCAAGTTGTCACGGGCGGAGGGGACGCGCTCGCTACGATCGGGTCCGGGGCTTCTGCTGCTGCTGCTCGGTGGCTCGAGCGGTGGACCGGACCCGGGGACTCGAGCAGCGCTCCTCACCCGTGAGTGAAAAGGGGGTGGTTTGGTTAGGGAGATTGTTCGTGACGCCACCCATGGGTCGTGGTGATAATGGCACCACCGCTGCTGGTAACGGGGATCCCGGGAGAGATGGTAGGGTGCAGCTGAGATGTTGTCCCCTCCGTGGGTAGGGGGGTTTGGTGTTCCCGGGGCCCGGTGGTGGTGACGGGGAGGCTGGATGGCTGGGGTGCAGGGTTGCAGGGACAGCGCGGCGCGGTGCCGGACGGCACTGGTGTACTCACTGAGACAATCAATGACAGAGTCTCTGGTAAACCAAAACGGCCGGATGGATGGGTCCCGCAGCCGGCTGCAGTGTTGTTGTGCTCTCCCCGGACGGCTGATGGTGGCTGTCTTTCCCTGCACCTTTTAGAATGTTCTGACGCCTGTGGTTGCCCACCGGTAGTCCGCTCCCCGGCGTATAGGTGCCGTAGGAGCCCGTTTTGCCCGTAGGCGCTGGCCCTTGGATCTCTAGCCTGTGGCGGTGGCTGTATATCCTCTCTGGGTGGACGGTTGCCTTCAATCGGGACTTGGTAGTTGGGAAACCCATGGGGTTCCTGTCACATTCGGATTTCATAGTTTCATAGTTTTTTTCATAGTTTTTTTTAAGGCTGAAGGGAGACTCTAAGGCTATGTGTCCACGTTGCTTTTTACCTGCTTTTTACCTGCTTTTTTGCTGCTTTTTCAACTGCAGCGTTTAATGGCAAAATAGATGTGTTCTGCTTTTCAAGCAAAGTCTATGGGAATTTGGGTTTCTTATGCCCACTATGCAGTTCAAACTGCAGCCTTTTTCTGGCAGAAATTTGGTCAAAAACTCAGCTTTGCAGTGCAAAACCCAAATTGCAAAAACAATTGACATGCAATTGTTTTTGCCATTTGCGTTTTGAACTGCAAAGCAGAGTTTTTGACCAAATTTCTGCCAGAAAAAGGCTGCAGTTTGAACTGCATAGTGGGCACAAGAAACCCAAATTCCCATAGACTTTGCTTGAAAAGCAGAACACATCTATTTTGCCATTAAATGCTGCAGTTGAAAAAGCAGCAAAAAAGCAGGTAAAAAGCAGGTAAAAAGCAACGTGGACACATAGCCTTAGTCCATCTAGTTCAACCCGTAGCCTAAAGCCCACTTTACACGTTGCAATTAGTTGTACAATCGCATTTGCGATGTGACACGCCCAGGTTGCATACGGGATCTATGAGATTTCACGTTGGTCGTTCATTTGCTGTCACACGAGCGTTAGTAGTCTATGTTAAATTGATCAATGTTATGTGCGATCCTTTAGATCATGTGTTCTGTGACGTATGCATTGGGCACCTTTTTTTTTTTTTATTTATTGACTTGCCAAGCGTGTGTAATGTGTAGGGATGTGTTTTTACTATGTCATCTGCCATTCAGCTCTGCTACATGGCCGCTGACAGCAGACACAGACAGCCATGTAGCAGATCTGAATGGCAGATGACAGCAGACACAGACAGAGCCGCACGACCAGAATGAACTCGGGTGAACTTCACCCGACTTCATTGTCATGCTGCGGCTCTGTCTGTGTCGCGTCCTGATTAGCGGTCACCTGTGAAGGACTCACCGGTGACCGCTAATCTCCTAAATTACTGAAGTTAGCAACCCTCTCTCATACTCACCAATCCCCGATCCCCGGCACTGCACGGCGTTCACACTGCTCCGGCGGCTTTTACTGTTTTGAAAAAGCCGGCCGCCCATTAAACAATTTCGTATTCCCTGCTTTCCCCGCCCACCGGCGCCTATGATTGGTTACAGTGAGACACGCCCCCACGCTGAGTGACAGGTGTCACACTGCACCCAATCACAGCAGCCGGTGGGCGTGTCTATACTGTGTAGTGAAATAAATAATTAAATAATTAAAAAAAACGGCGTGCGGTTCCCCCCAATTTTAAAACCAGCCAGATAAAGCCATACGGCTGAAGGCTGGTATTCTCAGGATGGGGAGCTCCACGTTATGGGGAGCCCCCCAGCCTAACAATATCAGCCAACAGCCGCCCAGAATTGCCGCATACATTATATGCGACAGTTCTGGGACTGTACCCGGCTCTTCCCGATTTGCCCTGGTGCGTTGGCAAATCGGGGTAATAAGGAGTTATTGGCAGCCCATAGCTGACAATAAGTCCTAGATTAATCATGTCAGGCGTCTATGAGACACCCTCCATGATTAATCTGTAAATTACAGTAAATAAACACACACACCCGAAAAAATCCTTTATTATAAATAAAAAACACAAACATATACCCTGGTTCACCACTTTAATCAGCCCCAAAAAGCCCTCCTTGTCCGGCGTAATCCAGGATGCTCCAGCGTCGCTTCCAGCGCTGCTGCATGGAGGTCACCGGAGCTGCAGCAGACACAGCCGCTCCGGTCACCTCCACGCAGGTAATGAAGACAGCCGCGCGATCAGCTGATCTGTCACTGAGGTTACCCGCTGTCACTGGATCCAGCGGTGGCCGCGGGTGACCTCAGTGACAGCAGCTGATCGCGCGGCTGTCTTCAGTTGCTGTGTTGAGGTGACAGGAGCGGCTGTGTCTTCTGCAGCTCCGGTCACCTCCATGCAGCAGCGCTGGAAGCGACGCTGGACCATCCTGGATTACGCCGGACATGGAGGGCTTTTTGGGGCTGATTAAAGTGGTTAACCAGGGTATATGTGTGTGTTTTTATTTCTAATAAAGGATTTTTTCGGGTGTGTGTGTTTATTTACTGTAATTTACAGATTAATCATGGAGGGTGTCTCATAGACGCCTGACATGATTAATCTAGGACTTATTGTCAGCTATGGGCTGCCAATAACTCCTTATTACCCCGATTTGCCAACGCACCAGGGCAAATCGGGAAGAGCCGGGTACAGTCCCAGAACTGTCGCATATAATGTATGCGGCAATTCTGGGCGGCTGTTGACTGATATTGTTAGGCTGGGGGGCTCCCCATAACGTGGAGCTCCCCATCCTGAGAATACCAGCCTTCAGCCGTATGGCTTTATCTGGCTGGTTTTAAAATTGGGGGGAACCGCACGCCGTTTTTTTTAATTATTTAATTATTTATTTCACTACACAGTATAGACACGCCCACCGGCTGCTGTGATTGGGTGCAGTGTGACACCTGTCACTCAGCGTGGGGGCGTGTCTCACTGTAACCAATCATAGGCGCCGGTGGGCGGGGAAAGCAGGGAATATGAAATTGTTTAATGGGCGGCCGGCTTTTTCAAAACAGTAAAAGCCGCCGGAGCAGTGTGAACGCCGTGCAGCGCCGGGGATCGGGGATCGGTGAGTATATGAGAGAGGGGGATAGACTGACATGGACAGAGAGAGAGGGACAGAGATAGTGACCGACTGACAGAGATTAGTGAATGACAGACATTGTGAAGCGCTTCAGAACGCAGCTTTTCAGCTGCGCTCTGAAGCGGACCTTTTTTAAGCTGCGGTGCAGAGCGCACACCTGCGCACATAGCATCAGACATCAAAATCGTATGAGGGATGTCACACGTTACAATTGACTAGGTTCGTGCAACAAAACGCTCAATTCTAGAGAATGATACGATGTGTTTGCGATCAACGGTTTTGCGTTCAATCCTGATCGCAAGTAGATGTCACACGCAGATACCTCACAAACGATGCCGGATGTGCGTCACTTACAACTTGACCCCAACGACAGATTGTGAGATATATTGAAGCGTGTAAAGCGGGCTTAACATGTTGATCCAGAGGAAGGCAAAAAAACCCCAATGTGTCAAATAAGCTCCAATGGGGAAAAAAATTCCTTCCTGACTCCACATCCGGCAATCAGACTAGTTCCCTGGATCAACACCCTGTCATAAAATCTAATATACATACCGTAACTGGTAATATTATATTTTTCAAGAAAGGCGTCCAGGCTCTGCTTAAATGTTAGTAGTGAATCACTCATTACAACATCATGCGGCAGAGAGCTCCATAGTACCACTGCTCGTACAGTAAAGAATCCTCGTCTGTGATTGTGATCAAACCTTCTTTCCTCAAGACGGAGCGGATGCCCCGATGTTCCAGTCGCAGGCCTAGGTGTAAAGAGATCTTTGGAAAGGTCTCTGTACTGTCCCCTCATATGTTTATACATTGTGATTAGATCCCCCCTAAGCCTTTGTTTTTCCAAACTAAATAACCCCAAGTTTAATAACCTGTCTTGGTATTGCAGCCCACCCATTCCTCTAATAATCTTGGTCGCTCTTCTATCTACCTGTAAGATTATGCTATTTATAACCTTCTATACTTTTGCTATCAAGAAAAGCATCCATTCCTCTCTTAAATTCATTCAGTGAGTTGGCCATCACCACTTCCTTAGGAAGAGAGTTCCAGAGCCTCACTGCTCTTACCGTGAAGAACCCTCTTCTATGCTGATGTAGGAATTTTCTTTCCTCCAATCGAAAAGAATGCCCCCTTGTTCTTGTCATAGTCCTTGGTACAAACAGATCATGGGAGAGATCTCTATATGGCCCTCTGATATATTTGTACATGTTTATTAGGTCTCCCCTAAGTCTTCTCTTTTCTAGAGTAAATAGACCTAATTTTGATAACCTTTCCGTGTATTGTAATGCACCCACTCCATGTATTATTTTAGTAGCCCGCCTCTGAACCCTTTCAAGTTCAGTAATGTCTTTCTTGAGCACCGGCACCCAAAATTGCACACAATACTCCAAGTGTGGTCTGACGAGTGATTTGTACAGAGGGAGAATGATGTTTTCATCTCGTGCCCCCAGACCTCTTCTAATGCATCCCATCACCCTATTTGCTTTGGTGGCTGCTGCCTGACACTGGGCACTCCAATTTAGATTCTTATTGACTAAGATGCCTAAAGCGGGCTTTACACGCTGCGACATCGCTAATGCGGAGTCGTTGGGGTCACGGAATTCGTGACGCACATCCGGCCGCATTAGCGATGCCGTTGCGTGTGACACCGATAAGCGATTTTGCATCGTTGCAAAAACGTGCAAAATCGCTAATCGGCGACATGGGGGTCCATTCTCAAATATCGTTACTGCAACAGTAACGAAGTTGTTCCTCGTTCCTGCGGCAGCACACATCGCTGCGTGTGACGCCGCAGGAACGAGGAAGCTCCCCTTACCTGCCTCCCGGCCGCTATGAGGAAGGAAGGAGGTGGGCGGGATGTTACGTCCCGCTCAGCTCCGCCCCTCCGCTGCTATTGGGCGGCGGTTCAGTGACGCTTCAGTGACGTCGCTGTGACGCCGCACGGACCACCCCCTTAGAAAGGAGGCGGTTCGCCCGTCACAGCGACGTCGCCGGACAGGTAAGTATGTGTGACGGCTGTTGTGCGACACGGGCAGCGATTTGCCTGTGTCGCGCAACAGATGGGGGCGGGTACCCACACTAGCGATATCGGGACCGATATCGCAGTGTGTAAAGTAGCCTTAAGTCTTTTTTCATGTCTGATTTCCCCAGCAGTTTCCCATTTAGTAAGTAATCGTAGCATCTGTTTCTCCTTCCCATGTGCATAACCTTACACTTATCTGTGTTTAACCTCATTTGCCATTTTTCAGCCCAAGTCTCCAATTTACTCAAATCCATCTGTAGTTGCAAACTGTCCTCCTTTGTGTTAACTACCTTACATAGTTTTGTATCATCTGCAAATACTGATATTTTACTCTGTAAACCATCCACCAGATCATTAATAAATATATTAAATAGTAGGGGGCCCAATACAGACCCCTGTGGCACCCCACTAGTAACCCTGGCCCAATCTGAGTATGCGCCATTAATAATCACTCTTTGTTTTCTACCACTAAGCCAGCTACCTACCCATCTACACACATTTTCCCCGAGCCCAAGCTTTCTCATTTTACTTAGCAGTCTTTTATGTGGGACAGTGTCAAATGCTTTACCGAAGTCGAGATAAATGACATCCAATGATTCTCCTCGGTCCATGTGAGAGCTTACATCCTCATAGAAGCTGATCAGGTTAGTTTGACAGGAGCGATCCTTCATAAATCCATGTTGATATGGAGTTAAACAATTATTAACATTGAGACATTCCATAATAGTATCCCTTAAAAACCCTTCAAACAATTTACCCACAACAGATGTTACGCTTACCGGCCTATAGTTTCCAGGTTCCCTTTTACACCCTTTTTTGAATATTGGTACCACATTTGCTAGCCGCCAATCCAGTGGAACAGACCCAGTTTCTATAGAGTCTTTAAATATAAGGAATAGAGGCCTGTCTATCAACTTACTTAACTCCCTTAATACCCGAGGGTGAATGCCATCAGGGCCTGGTGATTTGTCAATTTTAATGTTACTAAGTCGGTTCTGCACTTCTTCCTGGGTTAGACTATTGACGGCGGCTCCAAGCCTGGTCGGGGTCCGATGGCCCTGCCTGTGTGCTTAGCTTCACTCCGTTCCCCGGTCCGGTACCGGCGGGCCGACACCCGACCCCGGTCCTTACGGCTCTGCGGAGTTCCACTAACTCCTGCAGACGGCCATCACCGTCTGCCAACCTTGCTGTCAGTGTCTGGGCTCCAACCCAGACACCCAAGTGTTCACTCCTCTGACTTTTACCTCCAAGATTGAACTCCACTTTTCCCGCCTCCAGGCCTGTGAACTCCTCGGTGGGTGGGGCCAACCGCTTGGCTCCGCCCCACCTGGTGTGGACATCAGACTCTGGAGGGAGGCAACAAGGGTTTTGTGTTTGGCTGCTGTAACTGCCTAGGGTGGGGGTGTGTATGTTGGTATGTATGTGACTACCTGGCTAGTCCAGGGCGTCACACTTACCACTTGGAAGACGCTCTGTACTTTACAATGCAGCTCAATGAGAACGCTCAAAAGATGCCCAGATGTCTTTTGTTGTGTTTTACCATCTCGTGGCTTAGTGGTTAGCACTGCAGTCTTGTGGTGGCTCAGTGGTTAGCACTGCAGTCTTGCAGCGCTGAGGTCCTGGGTTCAATTCCCACCAAGGACACCATCTGCAAGGAGTTTGTATGTTCTCCCCGTGTTTGCGTGGGTTTCCTCCGGGTTCTCCGGTTTCCTCCCACACTCCAAAAACATACAGTTAGGGACCTTAGATTGTGAGCCCCAATGGGGACAGTGTTGTCAATGTATGTAAAGTGCTATGGAATTAATAGCGCTATATAAATGAATAAATTATTATTATTATTATTATAAGCGCAGTAAAAAATGTGAAAAAAACAATGAGAAAACAATAAAAAAAAACAAAGATGGTCAAAAACCAGAAAAATGCCTAGAAAACTACTGTAAAACGTAGATGGGTCAGGAAAATAACACCTTGGTTTTCAGCATCTTCTGCTTCTAAAGCTTGGTGGTTCTGTTTGAGTTTAAAATACCCTGTGTGCACATTCCCTTAAAGGGGTTTTCCAGGTTTTGGAAACCCATTCCCTGGATTGTTTGTTTGAAAAAAAACTGCTTTATTGTCCCTCCCCAGGTCTGCTATTGTCTGCAACGCTGATGTCACGTCACAATGACGGCGCTGCAACCAATGAATTATAGACAGCAGGTGTCGCGGTTGGAGGGGACGCGCTCACCACGCTCGGGTCCGGGGCTTCTGCTGCTGCTGCTCGGTGGCTCGAGCGGTGTGCCGGACCCGGGGACTCGAGCAGCGCTCCTCACCCGTGAGTGAAAATGGATGGTTTGTTTGGGGAGAGAGTTCGTGACGCCACCCACGGGATGTGGTGATGATGGCACCACCGCTGCTGGTGACGGGGATCCCGGGAGAGATGGTAGGGAGCAGCGAGGATGTTGTCCCCTCCGTGCGTAGGGGGTTGGTGATCCCGGGGCCCGGTGGTGTAACGGGGAGGCTGGATGGCTGGGGTGCAGTGTTGCAGGGACAGCGCGGCGCGGTGCCGGACGGCACTGGTGTACTCACTGAGACAATCAATGACAGAGTCTCTGCTAAACCAAAACGGCCGGATGGACGGGTCCCGCCGGCTGCAGTGTTGTTGTGCTCTCCCCGGACGGCTGATGGTGGCTGTCTTTCCCTGCACCTTTTAGAATGTTCAGACTCCTGTGGTTGCCCACCGGTAGTCCGCTCCCCGGCGTATAGGTGCTGTAGGAGCCCGTTTTGCCCGCAGGCGCTGGCCCTTAGATCTGTAGCCTGTGGCGGTGGCTGTGTCACGGGCGGGGAGGAGGCCGCCACCGCTGCGCTTTCGCTGGCGCTCGGGTCCGGCGCTGCTGCCGCCTGCTGCTGGCTGCTCGGTGGCTCGAGCGGTGGGCCGGATCCGGGGACTCGAGCGGCGCTCCTCGCCCGTGCAGTGAAAGGGGTGATTTTGGGGTTTGGGGAGTTGGTCCATGACGCCACCCACGGTTTGTGGTGAGGTTGGGGATACCACCGCTGCTCTGGCGGGGATCCCGGGAGCGATGACAGGGAGCAGCCGAGATGTTTCTCTCCCCTCCGTGGGTAGGGGGATTTGGTGGTCCCGGGGCCCGTTGAGGTGACGGGGGAGGCAGGGTTGGTGAGGTGCAGGGTCGCGGGGGCAGCGCGGTGCCTGACGGCACGGTGGTACTCACTCAGCCAATGATGGATACAGAGTCTCCGGTAAAACAAACGGCTGGATGGACGGGTCCCGCAGCCGGCTGCTGTGGTTACTCCCAGTAGGTTGGTGGTGGCTGCCTTTCCCTGCACCTGTTGTGTATCTTCGGTCCCGATGGCACCGGTAACCCGCTCCCCAGCTTGGATATGGGCCGGAGGAGCCCCTTTTGTCCGCAGGCTCTGGCCCTGGGAATTTTAACTGTGGCGGTAGTTGTCTTTCCCTTTCTCGGTTTGGATGGTTGCCATCAGTCGGGTCTTTGTTGCTGGGAAACCCCGGAGGTTCCGGTCGCTAACGGATGTGACCGGTTTAACGGCGACTCCAAGCCTGGTCGGGGTCCGTAGGCCCTGCCGGTTTGTGCTGGCTTCTCTTCGCTCCCCGGTTCGGTACCGGCGGGCCACCGCCCGTCCCCGGTCCTACGGTTCCGCGTCGATCGGCCTCTCCTGCAGACGGCCACCACCGTCTGTCTACCTTACTCTCGGTGCCCGGGCCACGTACCCGGACACGGTCAGTCTGCTCCTCTACTACTCCTTCTTACTCCTTCTCTTTCACTCTCCCTAAATCATCTGACTTCCTTTCCCGCCTCCAGGACTGTGAACTCCTCAGTGGGTGGGGCCAACCGCCTGGCTCCACCCCACCTGGTGTGGACATCAGCCCCTGGAGGGAGGCAACAAGGATTTGTGTCTGGCTGATGTGCCTATCTCGGGGTGTGGGGTGTGTTGTTGCAGTACCTGTGATGACCTGGCTTGTCCAGGGCGCCACAGCTGTATATCCTCACGGTGTGGACTTTTGCCGTCTGTCGGGTCTTGGTTGTTGGGAAACCCCTGGGGTTCCTGTCACACTCGGATTTGACTATTGTCGGCGGCACCAAGCCTGGTCGGGGTCCGATGGCCCTGCTTGTGTGCTTAGCTTCACTCCGCTCCCCGGTTCGGGGGTGTGTGTATGGTGTTATGTATGTGACTACCTGGCTAGTCCAGGACGTCACACTCCCCCTTGGTAAAATGCAGACCGTCCGCGGGCTGCCCGTCCATCACCGGTTTTATTTTTGTTTCTGCAAAAGATAAATTAACATTTAAACATTCAACATAAGCATATTTAGAAATCTTCCCTTACGGGAGGCACGGTACTTTAACGTTGCAAACGGTAGACATTTTTATTAAAACGGACGGGTTCGTGGTCATCCGCTCTCCCACCCAAATAACCTAAACCTTGGTGCTGCCCCTAAGAAACAGGCAGCACCCCTTTACCCCAGTCCAGGTCCAGGTTACCCGAGCGGGAACGGGTACGGTGTCTCGCACCCGGCTGTCACTTCAGGGGACTCCACATCCAGGGGGACCCCTGACCCCCGGAGGATGGCCACCAGTCCTGGTGGTGGCCGGACCCCAGCCTGCTCTGCTGCGGGTCCTTCCTCCAATCTGCCTCTCCGGAGGCGGCACGGAAAACCGGCCCACTAAATTATTTACAAACCCACAAGTTCGTGGGAGGCCTGCTAGTTCTCGGCCATGTTCATGAGCAGTTTCTCATGGGGGCGGTAAAACACAGAGAGTCCCTCCGGGGACAACTTGCCGGCAATGGACGGGGTAATCAACTGGTTGATGATCAGGTGAGACTTCGGATTGATTTACGTTCATTCAACGGAAAAACAAAGTGATGAGGGTCCCAACGGGGACAACTTAGTTGCAACGGTGGACCGCTGCCGTTACTTGAGGTCACCCTCCTCATAGGCCTCCTCCAACTCAACATCCGGACGGCACGGTGGGGGAGGGGGCTGGGGCCGCATCTGCACACCGCGGCTTTCCCTCTGTTTTACGTCCAGGGCATACCAGCCCCTCTCCCCGCAATGTCGGGTGTAGGTCACCAGGTCGCCTGGCAACAGATCGCGACCTGGGTGGCCCATTGGGAGATGCGAGTTCACGTCGCGGCGAGCCACAAGCACTTCGGCCTCCAGGCCCGGTTCATAGATAAAGCCGAACCCCCTTCACGGGTCAAACTTCCTGACTTGGCCCTCGTAGATCGGGCCCCGCACCCGGAAGGTGGCGTGCCGGAGGTGGTCCTTCTCCCGTATGGTACGGGCTACCACGTTGGCTCTCTCCCGCTCCCTGGCGGCTATCTCCTAGCCCAACGGGTTCAACTGTTTGTCCCAGTACGGTGCGTTGGCATACCCCTGCGCTCGGGTCGGGCCCCACTGGATTACCCCAATGCCGGCTACAACCAACACGCTCTTTGGGGGGTCCGGCGGTGACGTGACCTAAGGTGCTGCGCTGCAGCGATGACCCGGCGCAGCCTCAGCCGAGGCAGGGAACTCAGGGACAGATGGCCTCACCGGTTGGGCCTTTGGGCCCGCAGCGGCCGGTTCTTCCACGGCCGGGCGGACTGCCGGGGCCAGGTCATCTGTGGGTGCGGCCACTTCCGGGGCCGACGGCTTCACTTCACGAACGGGTACATCCGAAGGGACCTTCCACAGCAGTGGAATCGGTGCGGGCCGTCTCCGGATAACGCCCACAGGCCGGTCCTCTAGGGCGGACGGGTCAGATTCCGCTACCAACAGCAACCGGTACGGATGGGAGAGGCCCTGCCAGAGGGCCACCCGGACCGTAAATTGCTCCCAGGCGATCTAGTGACATACACGCGGCACTGTGGGGAGAGGGGCTGGTTTGCCCTTGATGCCAAGCTGAGAGGAGGCCAGGAGGCCCAAGAACCGGCCCAGTCCCCTCCTCCGGCCTGTGGTGTGGACTTGAAATAAGGCAGCGGTTCCTCCGTTGCACCGTTGTCCCCCGTTGGGACCGTCAGTACCGTTACCGTTGTTTTAAATGAATGACTGTGAATCAAACCGAGTAAATCATCTGATTATCCGTCCGAAGAGAACCGTCCCCATTGGGACTGGAGTTGTTGTCCCCTGATTAACCGTTGATTACCCCCGACCGTGCATAAGAAACTGCTTATGGACATGCCTGAGAACTTGCAGGGCACCCACGAACTGGTGGGATTGTAAATATGTTGGGGCATGTTTCCGTTGCCGCCTCCGGAGAGGCTGATTTGGAGGATGGGCCTGGAGGAAAGTGATGGCCCAGGCCCGCCACTAACGCAACCGGTGGCAATCCTCCGGGGGTCAGGGGTCCCCCATGGACGTGGGGTCCCCTGAAGTGACAGCTGGGTGCGAGGCACCGTACCCATTCCCGCTCGGGCAGCCTGGATCTGGACTGGGGTCAAGGGGTGCTACCCACTTCTTAGGGGCAGCATCAGGGCTAGGTTGCTTGGGTGGGAGAGCGGAAGCCATCCGTTATTATTAAAAGTGTATGTATATCTATGTGTTTTTCAACGTTCAAGTGACCTGCCTCCTGTAAGGGAAGATTTAAACTGCATAAACTGTTGATGTTTTATATTTTTACAGTTAAAAAAATAAAAATAAAACCGGTGATGGACGGGCAGCCCGCGGACGGTCTGCATTTAACCAAGGGGGAATGTGGTGCCTTGGACTAGCCAGGTCGTCACAGGTACTACAACATATACCCCCACCCTGAGACAGGCACATCAGCCAGACACAAAATCCTTGTTGCCTCCCTCCAGGGGCTGATGTCCACACCAGGTGGGGTGGAGCCAGGCGGTTGGCTCCACCCACCGAGGAGTTCACAGTCCTGGAGGCAGGAAAAGGAAGTCAGATCAGTTAGGGAAGTACAAGAGAGAGGAGGGAAGTAGTAGTGGAGGAGCGAACTGACCATGTCCGGGTGTGTGGCCCGGGCACTAAGAGCAAGGTTGGCAGACGGTGGTGGCCGTCTGCAGGAGAGGCGAATCAACACAGAACCGTAGGACCGGGGACGGGCGGTGGCCCGCCGGTACCGAACCGGGGAGCGAAGTGAAGCCAGCACACTCAGGCAGGGCCTATGGACCCCGACCAGGCTTGGCGTCGCCATAAGAGGTCAAATCCGTCAGTGACCGGAACCCCAGGGGTTTCCTAACAGCCAAGACCCGATTGAAGGCAACCGTCCGACCAGCAAAAGGAAATACAGCTACCGCCACAGCTAGAGTTCCAAGGGCCAGAGCCTGCAGGCAAAAGGGCTCCTCCGGCACATATATACGCTGGGGAGCGAGTTACCGGTGGGAATCCATCGGAACCGAACATACACACAGGTGCAGGGAAAGGCAGCCACCACAAACCGTCCGGGAGAAGCACAGCAGCCAGCTGCGGGACCCGTCCATCCAGCCGTTTGGTTTACCAGAGACTTTGCGTACATTTGTGCCTGAGTGAGTACTACTGTGCCGTCCGGCACCGCGCTGCGCAGTCCAGGCGACCCTGCACCTTGCCAACCCTGCCTCCCCGTCACCTCACCGGGCCCCGGGATTACCAACCCCTACCCACGGAGGGGGAAAACAACATCCCAGCTACTCCCTGCCATCGCTCCCGGGATCCCCGTCATCAGCAGCGGTGGTGCCCAACCTCACCACAACCCGTGGGTGGCGTCACGGACCAAATCCCCAAACCAAACTTGCCCCCTTTCACTCACGGGCAAGGAGCGCCGCTCGAGTCCCCGGATCCGGCCCACTGCTCGAGCCACCGAGCAGCCGTCGCAGCAGCGCCGGACCCGAGCGTTAGCGAGCGCAGCGCAGCGGCGTCCTTCCCCGCCCGCGACAGAAGCATCAAACATAAAGAGGATGTGAGCAGTTAGTATCATGTTAGGGGTATTTACATGAATACATCACTAGAACCACTATGAGTACATTAATGCATCACTGGAATAATGTTTTTAAGGATTTTAATGAGGATGTGGTGAGATTATGCTCAGTTTCTGCTCAAAAAATAAATATGAACATATGCTAATTTAGACTGTTTTTGGATAAGAATCTCGCCAAATTCTCCTCATAATCTCAAAACAAAGTTTTGAAGATTTTTACATTTTAACTTAGCCATGAAGCTTGTTTTGGATTGTTAAATGTGTACAAGATCAGATCCACTGTCATTACATAAGTGCAGCACCAGAACCACAATACCATACCATACATAAATGCAGCACTAGAATCAGCGTCAGTACATGAATGCAGCTCAACAACCTCCATCAGTACATAAATGCAGTGCAGGAACCATCAGCACATGAATTCAGCACCAGAACCAAGGTCAGCACATGAATGCACAGCCAGAACCATCCTCAGCACATGAATACAAAGCCAGAACCAAGGTCAGCACATGAATGCAATGCCACAACCACCGTTAGCACATGAACGCAAAGGCAGAACCAAGGTCAGCACATGAATCCAACGCCAGAACCACCATCAGCACATAAATGTAGTGCCAGAAGCACCGTCAGCACATGAATGCAGAGCCAAAATTACCATCAGTACATGAATAAATAATCAAGCTTAGCCCCATGTACAATTATATTGTACAAACCTACAACTCCCAGATTGTCCTGAAAAATGGTAAGGAGATGCTTGGAGTTGGGAGTTGTTATCAGGCATCATCAGACTGCGGAGCATACAGGAACCACAGTATTGATGAGATTCAGGCAGTATCAAAATTTTTTACATGCAGGTACCTTATAGGGGATGTCATCTCAAATCAGAGTTGTTCCCGTGCATTGTGTCTACATGTAGTAAAGACTAGAGATTAGCGAACCGGTCGCGGTTCGGCTCGAGTTCGGTTCGCCGAACGGAGGTCTCGTTCGAGTTCGGTTCGGCGAACCACTCGAACCGCATAGGAAACAATGGCAGGCAATCACAAACACATAAAAACACCTAGAAAACACCCTCAAAGGTGTCCAAAAGGTGACAAACAACTCACAACACAACACAAACACATGGGAAAGTGACAAGGACATATACTCATGTGAAAACAAAAGAGCTGGACAAGGAAAAAGAGGAGGAGACACAGATATAGGCATGACATGCCCTTCTAAAATCATGTAAAACAACGCAAGGTGACTCCAAGCGGAGTCTCCCTTTTTTCCAAAACTTGGGCCACACACACACCCACCCCTTCAGTGGCAGCAGTTGTGCCCCAGTTGTACACTTCACACCTAGATTTGCATCAAGCACATTCAAAAATACGCCATCCTTAACCGTCCCCAGGATGACACCGGGGTAGGTAGCAAAGTCTTTCCTGATCCCAGCTCTGTTCATCTTGGATCATTTTTAAAAACAATGTAAGCAAGGGTTACTCCAAGCGGAGTCTCCCTTTTTTCCAAAAATTGGGCCACACACACACCCACCCCTTCAGTGGCAGCACTTGTGCCCCAGTTGTACACTTCACAGGTAGATTTGCATCAAGCACATTCCAAATCCACAAGCATTTACTCTCCCCAGGATGACACAGGGGTAGTAAATTCCTTGTGGATCCATGACTTGTTCATTTTGATGAACGTCAGTCTGTCCACATTGTCACTGGACAGACGCGTGCGCTTATCTGTCAGCACACACCCAGCAGCACTGAAGACACGTTCAGAGACAACGCTGGCAGCTGGACACGACAAAATCTCCAAGGCGTAACTGGAGAGCTCTGGCCATTTTTCAAGATTTGAAGCCCAAAATGAGCAAGGCTCCATTTGCAAAGTCATGGCATCGATGTTCATTTGTAGATACTCCTGTATCATCCTCTCCAGCCGTTGACTATGTGTCAGACTTGTTGTCTCTGGTGGCCTTGCAAAGGAGGGTCTAAAAAAATTATGAAAAGATTCAATAAAATTGCTGTTACCAGCACCAGATACGGTGCTACTGAAATACAAGACTCACTGAAAACTAACAGTGTGGCTGTTCCAAGATGCACATAATGGAGGCACTTGAAGAAAAATGGGCTACATGGTCGAGTTGGCAGAAGAAAGCCATTACTGCTCAAATGCCACAAAGTATCTCGCCTCCAATATGCCAAACAACACAGAGACAAGCCTCCAAACTTCTGGAACAAGGTAATTTGGAGTGATGAGACCAAAATCCAACTTTTTAGCCACAACCATAAACGTTACATTTGGAGAGTTGTCAACAAGGCATATGATGAAAGGAACACCATTACTACTTTAAAGCATGGAGGTGGATCACTGATGATGTGGGGGATGTGTGAGCTACAAAGGCACAGGAAACTTGGTCAAAGTTGAAGGACAGATGAATGCAGCATGTTATCAGAAAATACTGGAGGCAAGTCTGCACTCATCAGCCTGGAAGCTGCGCATGGGACGTACTTGGACGTTCCAACAAGACAACGATCAAAAACACAAGGCCAAGTCAACCTGTCATTGGCTACAGCAGAACAAAGTGAAGGTTCTGGAGTGGCCATCTCAGTATCCTGACCTCAATATTATTGAGCCACTCTGGGGAGAACTCAAGCAAAGCGCAGTTCATGCAAGAAAGCCCAGGAATTTACAGGTAAAATATATCTTTGTACTGTGTTAGCCAGTAGAGATAAAAAAAATGTTGTGTATAAATATGTGACTCTTCAAATTTTGTGATATATTGAGCCTGAAGAAGAGACCTGCGTAGTCTCGAAAACTTGCTATTATTACCATCTTTTCAGTTAGCCATTAAAAGGTATTAACCACCGAGGACTTCAGTTCTTTTAAACAGGAATTTACAGGAACTGGAGGCGCCAAGAAGAATGGGCGGCTTCACCATCTCAGAAAATAAAGAGCCTCATCCACAACTGCCACAAAAGACTTCAAGCTGTCATTGATGTTAAAGGGGACAATACACGGTATTAAGAACTGGGGTATGTGAACTTTTCATCAGAGTAATTTGGATGTTTTTAGTTATCATTATGATTTAAAAAGAGAAAACACAGTTAAATTTAAAATTTCCCCTCAAAACATAGCCTATGACGCTCTCGGGGTCCAGAAGTGTGAGTGTGCAAAATTTTGTGGCTGTAGCTGCGACGGTGCAGATGCCAATCCCGGACACACACACACACACACACACACACACACACACACACACACACACACACACACACACACACACACACACACACACATTCAGCTTTATATATTAGCTATCTAATATATAAAGCTGAATGTGTGTATGTATGTATGTGTGTGTGTGTGTGTGTCCGGGATTGGCATCTGCACCGTCGCAGCTACAGCCTCAAAATTTTGCACACTCACACTTCTGGACCCCTAGAGCGTCATAGGCTATGTTTTGAGGAGAAATTTTAACCCCGCACAAAACCTGCCTCCATTAAAGCAAATGGTGCTGGGAGCCACAGTGCAGCCAGAACTTCAGAAGAATGCGCAGCCACGCCCTTAAATGGAATGTTGGCATGTCACAATGCAGCAAGGGAAAGAGACAGACACAGACAGGGAAAGAGGCAGACACAGACAGGGTAAGAAACAGACATAGACAGGGTAAGAGACAGACACAAAGAGACAGACACAGACAAAGAGATAGACTGACAGGGAAAGAGACAGACAGGGAAAGAGAGGGAAAGAGAGAGACAGGTTAAGAGATAGACAAAGATAGGTAAAGAGACAGACAAAGAGACAGACACAGGGAAAGAGACAAAGGGAAAGAGATAGACAGGAAAAGAGAGGGAAGGAGACAGACAGGGAAAGAGAGGGAAAGAGAGGGAAAGAGACAGACAGGGAAAGTGACATAGATAGTTAGACAGACAGGGAAAGAGATAGATAGACAGACAGGGAAAGAGATTGAGACAGATGGAGAAAGAGACAGAGACAGTCAGAGACAGACAGGGAAAGAGACAGACAGACAAAGAGATAGAGAGAGACAGAGAGATACAGTTAGGTCCAGAAATATTTGGACAGTGACACAAGTTTTGTTATTTTAGCTGTTTACAAAAACATGTTCAGAAATACAATCATATATATAATATGGGCTGAAAGTGCACACTCCCAGCTGCAATATGAGAGTTTTCACATCCAAATTGGAGAAAGGGTTTAGGAATCATAGCTCTGTAATGCATAGCCTCCTCTTTTTCAAGGGACCAAAAGTAATTGGACAAGGGACTCTAAGGGCTGCAATTAACTCTGAAGGCGTCTCCCTCGTTAACCTGTAATCAATGAAGTAGTTACAAGGTCTGGGGTTGATTACAGGTGTGTGGTTTTGCATTTGGAAGCTGTTGCTGTGACCAGACAACATGCGGTGTAAGGAACTCTCAATTGAGGTGAAGCAGAACATCCTGAGGCTGAAAAAAAAGAAAAAATCCATCAGAGAGATAGCAGACATGCTTGGAGTAGCAAAATCAACAGTCGGGTACATTCTGAGAGAAAATGAATTGACTGGTGAGCTTGGGAACTCAAAAAGGCCTGGGCGTCCACGGATGACAACAGTGGTGGATGATCGCCGCATACTTTCTTTGGTGAAGAAGAACCCGTTCCCAACATCAACTGAAGTCCAGAACACTCTCAGTGAAGTAGGTGTATCTGTCTCTAAGTCAACAGTAAAGAGAAGACTCCATGAAAGTAAATACAAAGGGTTCACATCTAGATGCAAACCATTCATCAATTCCAAATCCAAAAATAGACAGGCCAGAGTTAAATTTGCTGAAAAACACCTCATGAAGCCAGCGCAGTTCTGGAAAAGTATTCTATGGACAGATGAGACAAAGATCAACCTGTACCAGAATGATGGGAAGAAAAAAGTTTGGAGAAGAAAGGGAGCGGCACATGATCCAAGGCACACCACATCCTCTGTAAAACATGGTGGAGGCAACGTGATGGCATGGGCATGCATGGCTTTTAATGGCACTAGGTGTTACGGGGGGCTGTCTGATAATAAACTAAAGGAGTATCAGACAGTCAGGGTCCACCGTGCAAAGACTCTGCTGCAGACTATGGCAGAGTGCAATACCTCTGTTAACTCACAGAAGGATATAATAAGTAAGTAAAGCAATTCCTCCCTTACTTGGAGGGTGTGTGGAATGATCTCTGTTAATAATCACAGAGACAAAGGCAATGTGTGCGAAATGGCACCTACCTAGGTCTGCTCTTCTAATGGTGCAAAAGAGACGAACAGCAGCGTAAGCTGCACAAAGCTCCTACCTCTGTTCGCTCCCCTAGTGTGCGAGGATACGAACAACTGCCAGACGCAGTATAAGGAACGTTACCCTAGCGGCAACGTCCACCTACGAGTCGAACCACAAGGCCCAGCCAGACCATGTGCCTCAGGCACCTGCCTATGTCCGCTCCCCTAAGAGGTAAGGATACGGACAGCAGCCGAAGCTGTAAGGTATAAGAACGCTACCCTGCCGGTAGCGCTCACCTAGCATAGACAGAGGAATGCCTAGAGGAACGCGCACAGAGCGTCTACTCTTATGCATGAACCAAGAGGACTGAGCGCCATGCGGCGTGTGTCAGGGTCTTATATAGACTCTGTGCCTCATCCAAGATGGAGGACACCAGAGCCACTCCGCTGCCAGAACGACAGGAGTGACGTCATGCTGGCCTATCACCGAGCAAGGCATCACAAGCACATGACCAGCGACCAATCGGCATAGAAGGTGTCAGAGACATGTGACCTCGTGTCAGCGATGATGTCACCCGCACATGTGCAATGGCTCCAAGATAGGACTTAGTCTCCGGCGCTCGCACATGTGCAGTAGCAAGAAATCTGGACTTAGTCTCCAGCGCTCGCACATGTGCAGTAGCAAGAAATCTGGACTTAGTCTCCAGCACTCGCACATGTGCAGTAGCAAGAAATCTGGACATAGTCTCCAGTGCTCGCAGCAACCGTAACACTAGGTCACTTGTGTTTATTGATGACATAACAGCAGACAAGAGTAGCCGGATGAATTCTGAAGTGTACCGGGATATACTTTCAGCCCAGATTCTGCCAAATGCCGCAAAGTTGATCGGACGGTGCTTCATAGTACAGATGGACAATGACCCCAAGCATACAGCCAAAGCTACCCAGGAGTTCATGAGTGCAAAAAAGTGGAACATTCTGCAATGGCCAAGTCAATCACCAGATCTTAACCCAATTGAGCATGCATTTCACTTGCTCAAATCCAGACTTAAGACGGAAAGACCCACAAACAAGCAAGACCTGAAGGCTGCGGCTGTAAAGGCCTGGCAAAGCATTAAGAAGGAGGAAACCCAGCGTTTGGTGATGTCCATGGGTTCCAGACTTAAGGCAGTGATTGCCTCCAAAGGATTCGCAACAAAATATTGAAAATAAAAATATTTTGTTTGGGTTTGGTTTATTTGTCCAATTACTTTTGACCTCCTAAAATGTGGAGTGTTTGTAAAGAAATGTGTACAATTCCTACAATTTCTATCAGATATTTTTGTTCAAACCTTCAAATTAAACGTTACAATCTGCACTTGAATTCTGTTGTAGAGGTTTCATTTCAAATCCAATGTGGTGGCATGCAGAGCCCAACTCGCGAAAATTGTGTCATTGTCCAAATATTTCTGGACCTAACTGTATATACAGAGGGGGAGACAGACAGACAGACAGAATGGGAGAGAAACAGAGAGACAGTTACTATCTCGGGCGTTAATACATTCTATTTTGCTAACAACAGTTATTAACCCGGGCGAAGCCGGGTAGTACAGCTAGTATATATATAGATATATTATATATATATATATATATATATATATATATATATATATATATATATAAAAAGACATCATAATTATAGAACTTTAGACTCATTTTTTTCATTGTGATAAATAAAAAAAATATTTAAAGCTACAAAAATAAAGTTCACCTCTAAATACTACCAAAGCATAACATCCGCCCAATAAGGATGGGACAAAATACTTTTCAGGAAAGCAAAGAGAAAACTAAATGAGAGAGACAACTGAAGAACTTTTTAATCTTTAGGAGCACCATGAGCATTAATTAATATACTACTGTGTCGTTAATATAATTAAAGGTCCATACAAGACAAATGACGTTTAGGTACATTATTTGTCATGAAGAGGTTAACATAACACTGTGCCCCAATACAGATAATATACCGATACACCCTCAATACAATATATATACCACTGTGCCCCCTGTTAAAATTAATATACCAGAGAGAGTTTTAGTTGGGAGGCCATAGAGGAGGATATTGCAATAATCAAGGTGGGAAATGATGAGGGCGGCACTAACATTTTAGTAGATTCAGGGTTGAAGAAAGAGTGGATTCTGGAAATATTTTCGAGGTGGAGGCGACACCATATGGTAGTAGCTTGGACGTGCGGTTTGAAGGACAGGGCAGAGTCAGGGGTTACTCCGAGGCAGCGGACTTCTGGTACAGAGAAAATGTGATGAATGTTATTTATTGTTTTAGATAGATCGGGTAGGAGAGTTAGGTGACATGGAAGAAAGATGATTAGTTCAGTTATGTCCATATTGATCTTTATTAATTGCGACAATTAGAAAGAGGATATGGCCGATAGACACTCCAAGATTCTGGACAGCAGAGAGGTGACTTCAGGGCAAGAGAGGTAGTTCTGTGTGTCATCAGCATATAGGTGGTACTGGAAGCCATGCTACTTAATGAGTTGTCCCGGGCCAAAGGGGATGGAAAGGAGTAAGCGTTCTAGAACAGATTCTTGAGAGACTCAGACAGAGAGAGGGCAGGATTAAGAGGTAGTATAGGAGTGGGAGACGCTAAATGTAGCAGTTGGAAAGGTATGAGGAGATCCAGGAGAAGGCAAAATCTTCGATTCCAAGGAAAGAGAGGATTTGTAGTAGGAGTGAGTGGTAGATTGTGTAGAAAGTAGAGAACAGATCTAGAAGAAGGAGTGTAGGGAATTGTTAGACTGAGAAGATGGGTTAAGGCTGGGATAAGCATGGTGATGAGGTTGGGGAGTTGCTGGGATGGGATCGGGTCAAGTGCCCAAGTGGTGGAGTGAGATTTGGAAGGGAGATGAATAAGCTTTCCTTCAGTGAAGGTGGGGAGGAAGCTTGTGGGGGAAGGGCAGTGGTCTGTCATATAGAAATATAGAATGGTTGTGGTGATTAAGCGGTGAGGACTTGCCTGAGTGGGTTGATTTTGTTTTTGAAAGTGTGGCAAAGTCTTCTGCAGAGATGAAGGAGGTCGGAGGGTTGTCAATGGGGGTCAGTGGTGGGAGTTAAAAGTGTTGAATAACTGTTTGGCATTGTGGGATACAGAAGATGTGAGTATTGTAAAGTCCTCATGTTTAGCACAGGGGAGGGATGACTTGAATGTGAAAGTTGCTTGTTTGAATGTGGTGAAGACTTCAAGTGACTGCATTTTCTTCTAGTGCCGCTCCACAACCCTGGACACTCACTGAAGCTTTTTAGGGAGGTTATTGTGCCAGGGTTGTCTGTTGATTCATTCATCTAACTCTACCATGTGTCGCGGGCGGGGAGGAGGGTGTCAGCACCGCGCTCACCCCTCTGCTCGGGTCCGGCTGCAGCTGCTCAGTGGTGGCTCGAGCGGTGGGCCGTATCCCGGGGGTTCTCGAGCGGCGCTCCTCGCCCGTGAGTGAAAGGGGATTGGGTGTTGGGATAAAGTCTATTGTCCATGACGCCACCCACGGTTGTGGTGATTTGTTAGCACCACCGCTGCTCGGTGTGGGGATCCCGGGAGTGATGGTGTGAAGCAGCAAGTTGTTGTGTTGCCCCTCCGTGGGTACGGGTTGGTGATCCCGGGGCCCAGTGATGAGGTGGGAGATGCAGGGCTTGGTGGGCGCAGGGACGCGGGGGCAGCGCTGTGTCTTGCGGCACTGTGGTACTCACTCAGCCTGAGACGTTGACACAGTTCTCGGTAAAACACACGGCTGGAAAGACGGTTCCCACGAACGGCTGCACTTGCTTTCCCCAGTAGGTGACGGTGATGTCCCTTTTCCTGCACCTAATGTTGTTGATGGTCTCGATGGGTTCCCACCGGTAACCCGCTCCCCGGCTTCAAGCTGGACCGGAGGAGCTCTACTCTTTGCCCGCAGGCGCTGGCCCTTAGAAACTGGTGCCCTGGCGGTGGCGGTGTCTCTTCTGTAATGGTTGGGCTGTTGCCTTCAATCGGGACTTGGTTGTTGGGGGATCGACGTCCCCTTCACTGACGGATTTGGCAAATTATGGCGACTCCTAGCCTTGCCGGGGTCCGAGAGGCCCCTGCCCTGGTGCTGACTGTCCTTTGTATACTGCTCCAGACCGCCGGGCCACTACCCGTCCGCGGTCCTTCCAGGAACTTCCAAACGGTCACCCCTCCGGACAATCACCGCCGTTGCTGACCTTGCTGACTCACAGCACACAGCTGGACCCACTTCAGGCTTTCTTACTGTCACCGCTCTTACTTTCCTCCTTTTCCACTTTACTTCCTTCGCTTCACTACTTTCACTTCCTTAACTTATCTTAGCTTCACACTCTAGCTCTTCCCTGAGCTTTCTGCCTGGTTCTTCCTGCCTCCAGGGCTGTGAACTCCTCGGTGGGCGGAGCCAACCGCCTGGCCCACCCCCTGGTGTGAACATCAGCCCCTGGAGGAAGGCAACAACGATTTTGGGTTCGCTTTGGTGTTCCTAACTGGGGTGTAGGGTGTGGTGGTGTAATGACCTGTGACCCCTGGCTTGCCCAGGGCGTCACATTCCCCCTTAGCAAAATGCAGACCGTCCGCGGTCTGCCCGTCCAACACCGGTTTTATTTTTCTGAAGATGCATAAAAGTAAACGGTAACATATTTACATTTTTAATAATTCTTCCCATAACGGGAGGCACATTTCTTTAACGTTGCATAACGGTTCACGGTTACGGTTTCCGCTCTCTCCCACCCAAGCAACCTGGCCCTGATGCTGCCCCTAAAACCCAGGCAGCACCCCTTGACCCACAGTCCAGCACAAGTTACCCGAGCGGGATCTGTCCTTCCCCTCCAGAGGGTAGCCACCGGTTCTTTGGTGGCTGGGCCCCAGCCTGCTCTGCTGAGGGCCCTCCCTCCAACCTGCCTCTCCGGAGGCGGCAATGCGGAAACGGTAACGGCAAACAACTTATTTACAAGCCACTTAACGTTTGTGGTTGCCCTGCAAGTTCACGGGCTTGTCCATGAGCAGTTCCTCATGCAAAACAACTTTCAAACGGTCCCCACGGGGACAACGGTGCCGGCTCCGGCCGGTTCAATCACTGTTAGACAATCAGATGACTTCTTCGGTAATCATTTTCATCATTTTCAAAACTTTCACACAAACTCTTAAACATGAAACTCAGTGGTGGCCCCAACGGGGGCTGCTGCAGCGGGTATCCGCTACCCTACTCCGGACTTCCAGCTTCTTCCGAGGGAGGGGGTGCGGGACTCACCCTGCTCTCCTGGCTGCCCCGCAGTTTGACATCCAGGGCAAACCACCCTCTCTCTCCACAGTGCCGGGTATACTGGACGATGTCGCCCGGCATTCGATTACGGCCGGGATGTTCTTCAGGTAGGTGGGCATTCACATCCCGCCGGGCTACAAACACTTCGGCCTCCAGGCCCGGTTCATAGATAAACCCGTAGCCCCGGCGGACATCAAACCGCGTCACCTGCCCCACGTACAGCGGTCCCCGGACACGGAATGTTGCTTGCCGGAGGTTCTCCTTTTCTCTAATGGCTCTGGCCACCAGCTCGGCCTTCTTTCTCTCCCGTTCACCGATCTCCAGGCCCAACGGTACCGGCTCCCTATCCCAATACGGCGCTGCTGCGAGCTCCGGCGCACGGGTCGGGCCCCGCGGGACATTCTGGACGTTGCCCACTGTCAGGAATCTGGCGGCGTGTCCCGCGGTGTCTTGGCCTTGGGCGCTGCCTTACAGCAACAACCCGGCGCTACCTCAGCCGAGGTTTGGGGGATGGGCATAGGGGCTTTCCACTGCTGGGCCTTCGGCTCGGAGCGGGTCATCGGCTCCGGCTCGGGTGACTTTTCATGGGATGCCTTCGGTTCTGTTTTTGGGACCTTCCAGGGCAACACCTCCGGTCAACTACGGGCTCCGGCTACAGGTCGGCCCGCCTGGGCGGGGACGCTGGGTATTGCTACCGGTTGCGGTGGTAGCAGGCCTAGTGGCGGGGTCACAACCTCCGAGACGGGTGGCGAGGGAGGCAACGGAGGGAGAAGGCTTGGACCGGGTCCCGCAGCCGCGATGACCGGCCCTTCCAGGGCATCGGGGCGTGGGTCACTCACCCTCCCTTCCTCCGCCTCCTCCTCGCGTCTCCGCACAGCTGCTATAACGTCCGCCATGTCGGCCTCCCACTCCCCCATGAGGAGCTGCATCTTGACCTGCAGCCGTTGGTAAAGCTGCGCGGTCCGGATCTCCACCCACGCCGCAGTCCCAGGCGCGGGGGCTACGGTGTCGCGGGACGGCATCCACATGTTGCTGGCGGCTTTTCCCAGGAACAAGATGTCTGCAGAGTCCTGGCGTCCCTGCTTTTATAGCTGCGTTCACATGCAGCCAGCCGCTATCGCGTCCCCCTTAGCTCTCTCCGGCCCCTCCTCTCTCGGGGCGGGGTTTTGGCCTTCGCGCCTCTGCTACTCGAGAAGACGCTCGAGCGGGAACTTTTCGCGCCAAAGATGGCGGCTTCTGAAATTTTTCTGCCGGATACCTCCGGCGGTAACAAGGCGCACCTCTACCAGACGGCAGAGCGGTAAGATCCTGTTCGTGATGCCAAGTTGTCGCGGGCGGGGAGGAGGGTGTCAGCACCATGCTCACCCCTCTGCTCGGGTCCGGCTGCTGCTGCTCAGTGGTGGCTCGAGCGGTGGGCCGGATCCCGGGGGTTCTCGAGCGGCACTCCTCGCCCGTGAGTGAAAGGGGATTGGGTGTTGGGATAAAGTCTATTGTCCGTGACGCCACCCACGGTTGTGGTGATTTGTTAGCACCACCGCTGCTCGGTGTGGGGATCCCGGGAGTGATGGTGTGAAGCAGCAAGTTGTTGTGTTGCCCCTCCGTGGGTAGGGGTTGGTGATCCCGGGGCCCAGTGATGAGGTGGGAGATGCAGGGCTTGGTGGGCGCAGGGACGCGGGGGCAGCGCTGTGCCTTGCGGCACTGTGGTACTCACTCAGCCTGAGACGTTGACACAGTTCTCGGTAAAACACACGGCTGGAAAGACGGTTCCCACGGACGGCTGCACTTGCTTTCCCCAGTAGGTGACGGTGATGTCCCTTTTCCTGCACCTAATGTTGTTGATGGTCTCGATGGGTTCCCACCGGTAACCCGCTCCCCAGCTTCAAGCTCTACTCTTTGCCCGCAGGCGCTGGCCCTTAGAAACTGGTTCCCTGGCGGTGGCGGTGTCTCTACTGTAATAGTTGGGCTGTTGCCTTCAATCGGGACTTGGTTGTTGGGGGATCGACGTCCCCTTCACTGACGGATTTGGCAAATTATGGCGACTCCTAGCTTTGCCGGGGTCCGAGAGGCCCCTGCCCTGGTGCTGACTGTCCTTTGTACACTGCTCCAGACCGCCAGGCCACTACCCGTCCGCGGTCCTTCCAGGAACTTCCAAACGGTCACCCCTCCGGACAATCACCGCCGTTGCTGACCTTGCTGACTCTGTCCTGCACACAGCTGGACCCACTTTAGGCTTTCTTACTGTCACCGCTCTTACTTTCCTCCTTTTCCACTTTACTTCCTTCGCTTCACTACTTTCACTTCCTTAACTTATCTTAGCTTCACACTCTAGCTCTTCCCTGAGCTTTCTGCCTGGTTCTTCCTGCCTCCAGGGCTGTGAACTCCTCGGTGGGCGGAGCCAACCGCCTGGCCCACCCCCTGGTGTGAACATCAGCCCTTGGAGGAAGGCAACAAGGATTTTGGGTTCGCTTTGGTGTTCCTAACTGGGGTGTAGGGTGTGGTGGTGTAATGACCTGTGACCCCTGACTTGCCCAGGGCGTCATACATGCACAAGAGGGGAGACCAAGTCAATAACTTATGCGAGAGTGGCATTGTAGAAAATGGTGGTATAGTCCATGTCGTGGAGTGAAGATATGGAGGACAGTGGTGGAACAGAGTCAGAGAGTGTGCAAATATCTAGGCGTGTGAGGCTTCTCCTGGACTGTTCTAGCTACTGGACATGAAGGGCAGGTGAGAAGGACATGGATGAGAAGGTGAGTAGAAGGTGGTCAGATAGGGGAAGAGGTGAGGTTACAAAGGGAGCAGAGGCTTGTGAAGGTAAGGTCTAATGTATGTCGATTAGTGTGGGTGGTTGTGGAGGACTATTGTGAGAGATTAAAGGGTGAAGGAAGCAACAGGAGTTTGGAGGCTGCTGACTGGTGGGTGTTAGCCGAGATATTGAAGTCACCCATGATGATGGTGGGACTGTAAGCAGAGAGAAAGTGTAGAAGCCAGGTGGAAAAGTGGTTGATAAAGGAGGTGGCCGGCCCTTGTGTTGGTATATGACAGCTACTTGGAGGTTGGAGGGAGATTGTATATGGACAGAGTGTACTTCAAAAGAAAGGAGGATAGGGAAGTCTGGAGGTGGGATTGGGTTCAAGCTGGCGGGTGTTAGAAAGGAGAAGACTGACTCCTCCACCATGTCTATTGCCAGGGCGAGGAGTGTGGGTGAAGTGAGGCTGGTTTGGCCCATGGAGAGGAAGGACACTAATGTCAAGGACCATCTATATTTTGGTACACTTTGACGTAATTGGATGGATTTTGCATTTTTTGATAAAAAAAAAATGCTCTTATGTTTTTAACGTTTATAGCAATAGCAGAGTCCATGTATTAATTTATGGTCACACAGCTTATTTGTACCCCTGTACATTAACGCCTTAATGACCACCGATACACCTTTTAACGCCGGTCGTTTGGGTGCCAATAAAAAGCGGTGCTGAGGAATAAGTAAACAGCGCCACACAGTGAGTGAAAACCCCGTGGGTGATAGCTGTACATCACAGCTGACACCCGTGGGCATCGGCTGGTTTTGGAACCAATTGGGGCTGATTAACCCCCATAAATACTGCTGTCAATCCTGATAGTGATATCTAAGTGGTTAAACAGTGGTTAGAAGACCCCTTTTGGCAGGATCGGACCCCCTTTTGTCGATCATTGCCATGGTACTGTGGAGTCAACTGATGACCCCAGGGTAGGGTGGGCTGTAAGCAGGGTCCAACAGGCACAGTCAGTGAATCACTGACAGATCTCATGTGCTGATGTATACGAGTATAGCACTGCATAAGATCAGATCATGGTCCACAGTGGGATTAAGTGAAAAAAATTATAAAAAAAGTTAACTAAAATATGTGAAAAAGTAAACAAAAACACAAAAAGGGAATCAAATCACAAATCACGGAAACCGTTTCGCCACTTAAAACGCAGCCTTTGTGTTCAAACAAAAATGAAGAAACATATACATAATTGGTATCACCACGTCTGGAATCACCCGAACTATAAAAATGTCACATTACTTATTCCGTATAACCAATACCATAAAAAATAAACAAAAAAAATGCTAGAAATGACAATTTTTCATTATGCTGACACACAAAAAAGTGAATAAAAAGCGATCAAAAAGTCATCCGTGAAAAAAAAATGAGTAATATAACTAAAAAAAAAATAAAATGTCGATGCAAAAACAAATTAATCTTTGTAAAATATAGATTTTAGTGTGTAAAAGTACCAAAGCATAAAAGAAGTGATATCAGTCTGGTATGGCAGTAAGGCCTAAGCCACACGGCGAGAAAAACGGTGCGAGCGGAGTGCGATAAAACATCAGATTCCACTCGGTCCAATATTAGCCTGTGTGTCAGCACACATGAGCGATTATTCTCTCAGCCCTAATCGGACCGAGAAAACAATCGCAGCATTCTGCAACTGTAATACAAGACTCTTTCTCTCGCACCCATTCAAGTGTATGGGATGAGAGAAAAGTCGCACTGCGCTCGCGGTACACCGGTTACCGCGAGTGCAGGCAAGAATGGCAATAGCCGGCTACGGAGGAGAGAGGGAGATAAATCCCTCCCTCCCCTCCTCAGCGCCGCCCCGCCCCCTGCAGCTGAGGTCCGCTCGCACAGTCGGACCTCAGTCGCAGGGACACTAGCACGATACTCGGCTCTGCTGTACAGTCATGCGAGTGCCCCGTGTGGCCCCGGCCAAACCGTACTGACCCGAAGAGTAAATTGGTCTTATCACTTTTAAGTGGTCATACTAAGAATGTCCTTTGTTGCCTATAGCAACCAATCACGGCTCCTATTAATGACATGTAGCACAATAGAAGCAGGGCTGTGATTGGTTGCTATAGGCCACCTGATAAATATCCAGGCTAACAGTCAAAACAGCCAATAAATTACCTCAAACATCCAAAGAGTTTCTGTATGTGTCTCTTCCTGTGTGTGTCTCTTTCAGTGTGTGTCTCTTTCTGTTTGTCTGTCTCTTTCTGTGTGTGTCTCTTATTGTGTGTGTGTCTCTTTCTGTGTGTGTCTCTTTTTGTGTGTGTCTCTTTCTGTGTGTGTCTTTCTGTGTGTGTCTTTCTGTGTGTCTCTTTCTGTGTATGTGTCTCTTTCTGTGTATGTGTCTCTTTCTCTGTCCATAATAGAAGTCGATAATAACAGATTCGTTCCCAGCTCCATTAACTTTAATGTAAGCAAGTTTTTTGTTGAATAACTGTAAAGCGCCGAGTTAAATTTTCTCCTCCAAACATAGTCTATGACGTTCCCTGAGTCAAATGAGGTGTCTGTGCAAAATATCGTGATTGTATATGAAACGGTGCGGATTCCTTTAGCGGACATACACACATACATAAATACATGCATACATACACTCAGCTTTATATATATACTAGCTGTAGTACCCGGGCGTTGCCCGGGATAGTAACTGTCTTTCTGTCTCTCTCCCAGTGTCTCTCTGTCTGTCTCTGTCTGTCTCTCTCCCAGTCTCTGTCTGTCTCTCTGTCTGTCTGTCTCTGTGTGTCTCTGTGTATATCTCTGTCTGTCTCTCTCTATGTGTGTCTCTGTCTCTATCCATGTCTGTCTGTCTGTGTATGTCTCTCAAGCTCTCTGTCTGTCTCTTTGTCTGTCTTTCTATCTCTGTGTCTGTCTGTCTGTCTCTCTCTGTATGTCTGTCTGTCTCTCTGTCTATGTCTGTCTATCTCTCTATGTCTTTCTGTCTCTATCTCTATGTCTGTCTCTCTCTATCTCTGTGTCTGTCTGTCAGTCTCTTTCTCTGCCTGTCTCTTTCCCCGTCTGTCTCTCTCCCCATCTGTCTCTTTCCCCGTCTGTCTCTTTCCCCGTCTAACTCTTTGCAGGTCTCTCTCTGTCTGTCTCTTCCCCGTCTGTCTCTTCCCCGTCTGTCTCTTCCCCCGTCTGTCTCTTACACCGTCTGTCTCTTCCACCGTCTGTCTCTTCTTCCTCTGTCTCTTTCCTCATTTGTCTCTTTCCCCTTCTGTCTCTTTCCCCATCTGTCTCTTTCCCCATCTGTCTCTTCCACCGACTGTCTCTTCCCCCCTCTGTCCCTTTCCACGTCTATCTCTTTCCACGTCTGTTTCTTTCTGTCTGTCTCTTTCCCTGTGTGTCTTTCTATCTGTCTTTCTGTTTGTCTGGCTTTTTTTTCCTATCTGTCTCTGTCTGCTTGTCTCTGTCTCTTTATCTGTATGTCAGTGCCTGTCTGTCTCTGTCTGTCTCTCAGTCTGTGTCTGTCTCTCCACTGACATCATATTACCTCACACATAAGCTTCTTATACTATGAATGTCCTTTGTTCCTATAGCAACTAACCACAGCTGCTATTAATAACTTGCAGCTCGCAGCTCCATTCAGTTTAATGGAGGCATGTCTTTTGAAGAGTAACTGTAAAGTGCGGGGTTATATTTTCCTGTCAAAACATAGTCTATGACGTTCCCTGGGTCACATGAGGCGGCTGTGCAAAATTTTGTGATTGTAAATGCGACGGTGCGGATTCCTTTAACGGACACACATACATACACACACACACACACACACATACACATGTCGCGGGCGGAGGAGGGGACGCTGCGCTCACCCACTGCTCGGGTCCGGCTGCTCTGCTGCTCGGTGGTGGCTCGAGCGGTGGGCCGGATCCCGGGGACTCGAGCGGCGTTCCTCGCCCGTGAGTGAAAAGGGGAATGGTTTTGGGGATTGATTGTCCGTGACGCCACCCACGGTTGTGGTGAGGTTGTGACACCACCGCTGCTCTGGACGGGGATCCCGGGAGCGATGACAGGGAGCAGCTGGATGTTGTTTTCTCCCCTCCGTGGGTAGGGGGTTTGGTTGTCCCGGGGCCCGGTGAGGGGTAGGGATGGATGGCAGGCGGGTTACGGGGCCTGATGAGGTGCAGGGTCGCGGGGGCAGCGCTGTGCTGCACGGCACGGTGGTACTCACTCAGCCAGTAATTCACACGGAGTCTCTGGTCAAACAAACGGCTGGATGGATGGGTCCCACAGACAGCTGCGGTTGTTTCTCCTCCCGGCAGGTTGATGGTGACTGCCTTTCCCTGCACCTGTGTTGTGTTACGGTTCCAATGGCTTCCCACCGGTAACCCGCTCCCCAGCTTGGATGGTTGCTGAGGGAGCCCCTTTTTCCCGCAGGCTCTGGCCCTGTGAACTATAGCCTTGGCGGTGACTGTGTTTCCCTCTACGGTTTGAGCGGTTGCCTTCAATCGGGTCTTGACTGCTGGGAAACCCTGGAGGTTCCCTTTGCTAACGGATTTGACAAATTTCACGGCGACTCCTAGCCTTGTCGGGGTCCGTAAGCCCTGCCGGATGGTGCTGGCTTCTCTTTACTCTCCGATCCGGTACCGCCGGGCCACCGCCCGTCCACGGTCCATACGGTTCGCTCCAATCAGCCTCTCCTGCAGGCGGTCACCACCGTCTGCCAACCTTGCTGTATCGTCCGGGCCACACACCCGGACCTCCTTCAGTCTGCTCCTCTACCACTTCACTTCCTTCCACTTCAAACTCCCACTCTCAACTGAACTGTTTTCCCGCCTCCAGGACTGTGAACTCCTCGGTGGGCGGGACCAACCGCCTGGCCCACCCCCTGGTGTGGACATCAGCCCCTGGAGGAAGGCAACAAGGGTTTTGTGTTTGGCTTCGGTGTGCCTGACCGGGGTGTGGGGTGTGTTGGTGTAGTGCCTGTGACGACCTGGCTTGTCCAGGGCGCCACACACACAGCTTTATATATTATATATATATATATATATATATATATATATTGTGAGATAGCGGGGCCATTGATATGTGACGGACGGTACGTATCTCCCAGAATGCGTATAGAAACATATTAGAGCCCTACATAGTGGTCAGTCCAGTAACCTCCAGGCCGGGTTATGCAGGTGGCTCATGTCCACAGTTCTCATTTAAAAGCTCTTTGTAAAGGCCTGGGTGTGGCAGAGCCTGGGGTGTAAGCTGCAGACCAGGAAACTGAAGAGAGTTCAGGCCTGTGTGGAACTATAACACAGGTCTGTGGACCCCCGGGAATAGCCAAACGGAGTATAGTAAGACCGTCTCCTACGGCAAGCAGTGCCTGTGTGACGGGGAACCGTATGGAGTGTGAGTAACCCGGCTGTGTTCCGGATGACTTTTCCTGTACAGCAAGGACAATAAAACTGTTTGGATCAGACTGTTTTGGGTCACTGCCTCATTGTCGTCCTGGGGGACCCCCACCCCGCTACATGATGGTGGAGAATGCGGGCATTGAGCATTGAGGCATACCCCACCGCTGCACCAGCTGAAGTCGGTGACGGCTCTGCATGTCCATAATTAGGCCGGCTACGCTACAGTATAAACCGGCTGATAACATGGAGGAGCTTCTGCGGCAGTTGGTAACAATTCAGCAAAAGCAACAGGAGCAATTGGGTCAGTTCCAGCAGCAGCACCAGGAATCCCAGCGGCAGCATCAGGAGACCCAGCGACAACAACAAGAGGCGAATGCATTGCTACGGCAGCAGATTGCGGCCCTGCGTGAGACACCGGCAGCAACTGACTCCGACCGACGGGTGCCCCGGGACAGGGTTCGCTCTGCCCTGCGGAAACTAAGCCTGGAGGATGACGTGGAGGTTTTCCTTACGGTTTTTGAGCGCACAGCGGAGCAGGAAAAACTGCCGGCAGACCAGTGGGCGGAAGTGGTGGCTCCGTTCCTGATAGGGGACGCCCAGAAAGCCTACTTCGACCTCAGCCGGGAGGATGCCCTGGACTACAAGAAATTGAAAGGTGAGATCCTTGCACGTCTGGGGGTCAATACCTACACGAGGGCTCAGCGAGTGTTTTCATGGGCCTATGTGGAGACCTGTCCAGCCAGGTCTCAGGCATATGACTTACTACAACTGGTTAAAAAGTGGTTACAGCCGGAGGTGTTGTCTCCAGCCCAGATGGTGGAAAGGGTGGTGGTCGACCGGTTGGTGCAGACTCTGCCAGTCGCTATTCAACGTTGGGTGGGGCAAGGAGACCCGGGTAACCTGGACCAGGTGGTGAGTTTAGTTGAGCGATATACCGCCACACAGGACTTTATACGAGACTCTGCCCCAGTGCGTCAGGCCCGGCGGCCACAGGACCCTGGCCGAGAGACACGTACGGCACTGGTGAACAACAAAAACAAAGCCCATATTGAGGGAGCAACCCACACTGAGAGCGGCAAAAGACTAGTTCCCCCAGGAATAGTAACAAAAACTGGTGGGGCCACCGCTATGAAGTGCTGGAGATGTCAAAGGCCCGGCCATATCGCCGCTTATTGCCCGTTGATTACGGAGTCCATGGATTGTGGGTACACCCGCCGAATGTCTATGTATGCTAATGCGGTGTATGCTGCACGCCCTATTCTTGAACCTCCTCTCTATCATGTGTATGTAAATGGACATCGGGCAGAGGCCCTTTTGGACTCGGGCAGTATAGTGACCCTCGTTCATGGGTCGCTGATTTCGGGGTCGGAGTCCACGGAGAGGGAGGTTGGGATTGTGTGTATACATGGTGAACTCCGCAAATATCCAACAGCAGAGGTATGCCTCTCCACTTCGTGCGGAGACGTGACGCATGTGGTAGGAGCGGTGAAAACTCTACCATACGGGTTAGTGCTGGGAAGGGATTTTCCGTTGTTTTGGTACCTGTGGGATAGAAATAATACCTTTTCCCAGGCAAAAATGAATCTGGGTGCGGAGCCCGATGATCCCGAGTCGGGGATACCTGCTGTAGGGATCGCCGACCTTGGGACAGGGGGAGAACCTGACAGGGGGCCACTAGAGGTGTTGGCAGGGGAAAGTGAAGAGACTGTAGCGATCCCGGAGCTGGGAACATCCCGAGAGGACTTCGGGACAGCCCAGCTAAGGGATCCTACCCTCTCCCAGGCGTGGGAGAATGTAAAAGAGGTGAATGGGGTGGCCCAACAACCAGGGGCAGAGGTTGTCTTTCCCCGCATGGCGGTTTATAACAATTTACTCTACCGAATAGACAAAAGCAGGGAAGAGATAGTAGAACAACTGGTCGTGCCACAATCCCATCATCAGGCAGTGCTTAACATGGCTCACACACACCCCCTGGGGGGGCACTTAGGGGTTACCAAGACACAAGAGCGTATTTTACGGAGGTTCTTTTGGCCAGGAGTGTACGCAGATGTACGGAAATTCTGTGAATCCTGCCCGGACTGCCAACTGACCTCGCCTGTTGCGAATTTCCGGAGTCCATTGGTGCCTCTTCCAATTATAGAGGAACCTTTTGAACGGATTGCAATGGATCTGGTAGGGCCCCTGGTAAAATCCGCACGCGGTCACCAACACATATTGGTGGTTGTGGATTACGCCACACGCTATCCAGAGGCCATTCCGCTGCGCCATACCTCCGCGAAGCTTATTGCTCGGGAGTTATTTGCCATATTTTGCCGTCTTGGGTTACCAAAGGAGATCCTTACTAACCAGGGGACCCCGTTTATGTCCAAGGTGACAAAAGAATTATGTAAACTGTTGAAAATAAAGCACCTGCGCACATCGGTGTACCATCCGCAAACCGATGGGCTGGTCGAGTGTGCAACAAAACCCTTAAGTCCATGCTTAGAAAAGTGGTTGCCAAGGATGGGAGGGACTGGGACATGCTGTTGCCCTATCTTATGTTTGCGCTCCGAGAGGTGCCGCAGGCATCCACGGGTTTTTCGCCATTCGAGTTGCTTTATGGCAGACACCCTAAGGGCTTGCTGGACGTAGCCAAGGAAACATGGGAACAGGAGCCTACCCCATATAAAAGTGTGATTGAACATGTGGCTCTAATGCAGGACCGCATCGCAGCAGTTTTGCCTATTGTAAAAGAACATCTAACACGGCACAAGGGGCACAAAGGCGCACTTATAACACACGAGCCACCATCAGATCTTTTAATGTAGGGGATCGGGTCTTGGTTTTGGTGCCCACGGCCGAGAGTAAACTGTTGGCCAAATGGCAGGGGCCGTATGAGGTTCGGGAAAAAGTGGGGGAAGTGAACTACCGAATATACCAGCCGGGGAGGAGGAAGCCGGAACAACTGTATCATGTTAACTTGCTTAAAGCCTAGAAAGACCGTGACTGTATGGTGACGGGAGTAACACCGGTGGGGCCCTGGGGGGAACCTGTAGTGCCACCCATCCTGGGAACCGAAGGGGGGGTACACTTAGGCGACACCCTCACTAAACTGCAGCGTCGGGAAGTTCGGAAGTTGGTACAGCAGAACTCGGATGTGTTTTCCGAGATACCCGGCCGTACTTCGGTTATCCAACATGACATTGTCACCGAGCCTCGGGTAAAGGTGCGTATGAAACCGTACTGGGTGCCCGAGGCCCGGAGACAAGCCATTGCAGCAGAGGTGAAACAGATGCTTACCCTAGGGGTGATCGAGGAATCAAAGAGTGACTGGGCTAGTCCCATTGTGCTGATTCCAAAACCCGATGGGTCGCTACGTTTCTGCAATGACTTCCGGAGACTGAATGAGGTTTCCAAGTTCGACCTTTACCCTATGCCCCGGGTGGACAAACTTATTGAACGGTTGGGAAAGGCTCAATATTTCACGACGCTTGACCTTACCAAAGGCTATTGGCAGGTGCCGCTGACAGAGTCAGCCAAGGAAAAAACGGCCTTTATTACACCAGAGGGGCTCTATCACTATGTTGTCTTGCCTTTTGGTTTACATGGAGCCCCGGCTACTTTCCAAAGACTGATGGACATAGTGTTGGAACCCCATCAGAAGTACGCATCCGCCTATCTAGACGACATCATCATCTTCAGTTCCGATTGGCAGACCCACTTGTCCCAGGCCCAGGCCGTCGTTAACTCCCTGCGGGCGGCAGGGTTGACCGCAAACCCAAAGAAATGTGCAATCGGTCAGGAGGAAGCCCGCTATTTGGGGTACGTGATTGGCCGCGGGGTGATCAAGCCTCAAGTAAATAAAATAGAGGCCATCCAAAAGTGGCCCAGACCAGTGTCCACGAAACAGGTGAGAGCGTTCCTCGGCATTGTCGGGTATTACCGGCGGTTTATACCGGACTTTGCCGGGAGAACAGCAGCTTTGACCGATCTGCTGAAGGGGAAGAAGGCGGCTATGGTACGCTGGACCCCTCAGGCTGAGGAAGCGTTTCAGTCCATGAAGACTGCCTTGTGTGGTCAACCGGTCCTCATTAGCCCCGATTTCGGTAACACCTTCCTGGTACAAACAGATGCCTCCGAGGTGGGTCTGGGTGCCGTACTCTCGCAAGAGGTGAACGGAACTGAGCATCCGGTTACCTATTTGAGCCGGAAACTTACCCCGGCAGAAAAGAATTATAGCGTAGTGGAGAAGGAGTGCTTGGCTATTAAATGGGCCTTGGAGTCCCTGCGCTATTATTTGCTCGGGCGACAGTTTCGGCTGGTAACGGACCACGCGCCCCTCGTCTGGATGAGAAATGCGAAGGAACGGAATGCCCGGGTCACCCGCTGGTTCCTGTCCCTTCAGAATTTCAGTTTTACGGTAGAACATCGGGCCGGTTCCTCCCAGGGCAATGCCGATGCCCTGTCTCGGGCGGCCTGTTTGGGTGCGTCCGTTCATCCCCTCGGGTTTGAACGGAGGGGGGGGGGTATGTGAGATAGCGGGGCCATTGATATGTGACGGACGGTACGTATCTCCCAGAATGCGTATAGAAACATATTAGAGCCCTACATAGTGGTCAGTCCAGTAACCTCCAGGCCGGGTTATGCAGGTGGCTCATGTCCACAGTTCTCATTTAAAAGCTCTTTGTAAAGGCCTGGGTGTGGCAGAGCCTGGGGTGTAAGCTGCAGAGCAGGAAACTGAAGAGAGTTCAGGCCTGTGTGGAACTATAACACAGGTCTGTGGACCCCCGGGAATAGCCAAACGGAGTATAGTAAGACCGTCTCCTACGGCAAGCAGTGCCTGTGTGACGGGGAACCGTATGGACTGTGAGTAACCCGGCTGTGTTCCGGATGACTTTTCCTGTACAACAAGGACAATAAAACTGTTTGGATCAGACTGTTTTGGGTCACTGCCTCATTGTCGTCCTGGGGGACCCCCACCCCGCTACAATATATATATATATATATACAGAGAATCCATTGCATGAGAACGATATAGAATTATATATATTTGGGAGAGAGAGAATTATATATATCAACATACCAGAAAAAGTAAGAAAACATATGAATAAACATTAAAAATATATATATGAAAAGCGATAAGGAGAAGAAATATATTTTCAAACAAAAAAGAGGCGAAGCTAAGACGTCATTCATGGATTGTTTGAATGACCATGTAACGAACATCAAACTCACATTTAAGACCAATGTGGCGCCCCTGACCTGGTCAGGCACCACTGAGTACTGCACCCATGCTGGGGACAGTACAATACAGGTAATCCAGAAGGCTGACCGAGGTGTGACTACACAGGCGCATAGTGATCAGGTCTCACACATGTACCTATGAGAGGACCCCTGGGGATCCCAGGAGGGGGAAAAGCCTTCACCTTCACTGGAATAGTGGAGGGGGCCAAAAGCCTCCATCTCCTCTCAAGGGGTGTGGTAAGAGAGCCTGGTTGCTAGGTGGCGTAGGCAAGAACAGGAGAGGAGGAGCAGTGAGCCGGTTCAGTGCAGAGTCCAGGGAGCTCCGAGAGGAGCTGACCCCTACCCCTGGGGCTGTTGCAGTCTGACAGCGCCCGCGCAGTGGCTACCGACGGGGGAGAACGGTCACCTAGGAGTGCTACCCGAAACCCGTCTCCAGCTAAAGAGAGAGCACAGAGTGGGAAGTAAGGAGACTGCTAGGGAGTACCAGGCCCAAACGGGCGGCAGATCCCGGAGCGGGGATAGATCCACCTTTCCTTGCTAAACCTGCCGGTGTGGGGCCCTCAAAGCCCACACCACAACACCCAAAAGCCGCAGCCACGTAGCCACAGTTAGGGCCCATAGTTCACAGGAGGCAAGCAGCTGGAGTGATCTGGTCCAGGCAACAAGCAAACGGCAAACGAAGGGGAGAGAGGCTTCAGCAACTTCCCTGGGTGACCCCCATAGGGACTAAAAGTCGGGGTTACCCCAAACCACCAAGGGCTAAGGAAGGCGAGTTGGTAGTCACCATCAGAAGTCAGCCTGAAGGATACCTGGTTCCAGCCTGGTTCATCCCAGCTACGCCCGGGTTACTCACCCTGCCATCAACTGTGAGTAAAACCCCTGAAAGACATCCTGCTTGTGTGGAGTTATTCTGCGCCTTGTGGTTCTACACACCTATACAGGGCCCTGGGGCTTGCCTCACTCTCAGGAGGCTATCCCAACTGACTGCACACACCATCAGCCCCAGGCGACCCTCAACCTGCAGTGGCGGTCACCACTGACCGCAATTCTGAGAGTGGCGTCACGACAAATAGAAGATTTCCTACCTGTGACAGGATTCAGCAGAGTGGAGTCCCTGAAGGTAATGCACCGACACAGCGTTCTCGGGGCTTCACATCTGGCGTCACGAACAGGATAAGGACTAGACCTGTTCAGACAGGTGACCATGTGCCTGGGCGGTCCGCTTGGAAAATTGGAAGCGCCGCCATATTGCCACCATGAAAAGCGCGCTGAAAAACAACAGCAGCCCGCGCTGGGAGAAGTTACCGCCCACGAAGAGGTGTGGCTACCCAGAGATCCCCTGCAGAGTCCTGACCTCGCAAGTGAAGAGAGCGGAAGCGTCCAGAGACGGCGGAACGGAAAAGAAGCCAGCAGCTTGTTGTTAGAGAAAATGGCGTCTGAATGCAGAGACCCAGAGCCAGGCTCCGCTGCCTGGTGGTGTCGGGAGCTCGCCGAGTTCTGCGATCAACTGGAGGCCAGGGTCGGAAGGCTGATCAGAGAGGGACGTGCGGAGTTCCTGGGAATGACCGCGGCGGTTCAGGCCTACGAAGAGAGAGCCGCGCGCCGAGTGCCAGACCGGGCGGTGACGACTCAGACCCCGATGCTGCCACCGATGGGTGAGTCCAGTGATGCCCCTGCCAGCGCGAGTGCCCCGACCCCTGCTGCCACGTCTGCGGTCCCTGAAGAGGCGTCCGGCGCGGCGACGCTGAAGCAGGCCGCAGCCACGCCAGGTGCAGCCCGCCAAGCTCAGGCCGCCGCAGCGATGCCCTGCTCGGCCCACCAAGACCCGGTCCCTGCAGCGACGCCCAGTCCGGCCCGCAGAGAACCGGCTGCCACCGCGACCCTCATCCGCGCCGCAGGTGTGACGCTGACCCAGGCCGCCGCCATGCTAGGCCCGGCCCGCCGAGACCCTACCGCAGCCGCAACGCTCGTCCGCGCCGCAAGTGAGGTGCTGAACCAGGCCGCAGCCCCGTCAGGTGCGGCCCGCCAAGCCCAGATCGCTGCAGCGACGCCCAGCCCAGCCTGCAAAGACCCCATCGCAGCTACGACGCCGATCCAAGCTGCGCCAGAAACGCCCATCCAGGCCGCCGCCATGCCAGGCGCGTCCCGCCAAGACCAGGCCGCCGCCATATCGGGCGCGGCCCGCCAAGAAAAGACAGACGTACCATTGTTTACCCCGGCCTGCAAGGCCAGAGCAGACACCGCTCCCCAGTCTAAGGAAGTCCCTGCTAGGAAGTCCCTGGTAGGTGAGGACCCCGCATACTGGCAGCTGAAGGCTGACCTGGAGGCCAAGTTCCCCCAGGAGATGGTGGACCGGTACATGCTCCCTCCGCATACCCCCAAGACGACTCCTGCAGCAACCATGCCGAAGAGATCCCCGCCTGGGCCGGCTGAGGGGCACCCATCCCCAGCACTGCCACCACCGGAGTGCTCAGAAGAACTAAGGGGGAGGGGAGGCCAGAAGGCTGAGGAGCTGACTCAGGAGCCACCAGCAGTGGATCCATGCCCAGAGCCGGAGATGTTGCCATATTCCCGCTGGGATGAGGAAGACCTAACACCGTCTGCTGAAGAAGATCTGCCCAAAAGCCTCACCTGGGAGCTTGTAAGCTGTACCTCGCAGAATCCAGCCCGCAAGACACGGCGCCGTAACAGAACCCAGTCTTTCCCTGCACCGCAGTCCCCAGAGCAGAGAGATGACATAACGGCCAGAGACCTAGAGGAGAAACGGTTCCTGAGAAGAGCCAAAGCCCAGGTCAGAGGACCCCTTTGTCGAGGAGTAGTGGAAGATTTTAGCCTAAAATCAGGATACGGCTTCATCGTAGCACCTGGTATGAAAGAAGGCATTTTTGTCAACAGAAGAGACGTTAGAGCTCATTTGCCCAGAGGACATCCTGGAAGAAACCTAAGGATGGGAGACACAGTGCAGTTTACCATGCATCAAGGCGAAAGAGGCTGGTATGCGCTAGATGTAACACCATGTCCTAAAGAAAAAGAAACAGACACGGAAGAAGAAAGAGATCGAGAAACCAACAGGTGCCACAGCCCTACAGGCCCAAGCCCTGGTGAGGAGGAATCCACGTAAAGTACAGAAAGAAGCATAGAAGTTCCCAGTTTGACAAGTTTGAAGTTTTGCAACGTTTTCAAGTTTAAGCAATGTGCCCACATAAACTAATGTGAGAAATGAACCTTAAGGCTATGAACTGGCTATAGCCACAAACTCTCGCAGTGTAAATAGTTACACCAGAGGGCACCACCACCACCAGCGTCAGCCTGTTTAGGGGCTTGGCTCGTCTGCAACCAGGGAGCACGTCCGTATATAGGGCCTTGGCTTACCTGCAACCAGAGAGCATGCCTGTTTATGGGGTCTGGCTCTCCACAACAAAGAGGGTACCTGGTCAGCACCAACTGTGGAGGCCGCCTCTGGATCCTGCCAGAAGTGGCTGAAGGCGCGGCTTCACCAGGCCAGGTATGCCCTGAAGACCACCAGACCATGAAAGCCGCCTCTACATCCTGCCAGAAGTGGCTGAAGGCGCGGCCAACGTGAGAGGGTTTTGGGTGGGTTAACGGACTTGTGGGTGGAGGGTGGTGATGTATGGTACCTGGTGGTTTTAAATGTTTTACCATGTTTTTACTGTTTTATGCATTTTAAAATGTTGTCTTGCAGCCCGAGGACGTGCTGGTGATAACTAAGGGGGAATGTGGCGCCCCTGACCTGGTCAGGCACCACTGAGTACTGCACCCATGCTGGGGACAGTACAATACAGGTAATCCAGAAGGCTGACCGAGGTGTGACTACACAGGCGCATAGTGATCAGGTCTCACACATGTACCTATGAGAGGACCCCTGGGGATCCCAGGAGGGGGAAAAGCCTTCACCTTCACTGGAATAGTGGAGGGGGCCAAAAGCCTCCATCTCCTCTCAAGGGGTGTGGTAAGAGAGCCTGGTTGCTAGGTGGCGTAGGCAAGAACAGGAGAGGAGGAGCAGTGAGCCGGTTCAGTGCAGAGTCCAGGGAGCTCCGAGAGGAGCTGACCCCTACCCCTGGGGCTGTTGCAGTCTGACAGCGCCCGCGCAGTGGCTACCGACGGGGGAGAACGGTCACCTAGGAGTGCTACCCGAAACCCGTCTCCAGCTAAAGAGAGAGCACAGAGTGGGAAGTAAGGAGACTGCTAGGGAGTACCAGGCCCAAACGGGCGGCAGATCCCGGAGCGGGGATAGATCCACCTTTCCTTGCTAAACCTGCCGGTGTGGGGCCCTCAAAGCCCACACCACAACACCCAAAAGCCGCAGCCACGTAGCCACAGTTAGGGCCCATAGTTCACAGGAGGCAAGAAGCTGGAGTGATCTGGCCCAGGCAACAAGCAAACGGCAAACAAAGGGGAGAGAGGCTTCAGCAACTTCCCTGGGTGACCCCCATAGGGACTAAAAGTCGGGGTTACCCCAAACCACCAAGGGCTAAGGAAGGCGAGTTGGTAGTCACCATCAGAAGTCAGCCTGAAGGATACCTGGTTCCAGCCTGGTTCATCCCAGCTACGCCCGGGTTACTCACCCTGCCATCAACTGTGAGTAAAACCCCTGAAAGACATCCTGCTTGTGTGGAGTTATTCTGCGCCTTGTGGTTCTACACACCTATACAGGGCCCTGGGGCTTGCCTCACTCTCAGGAGGCTATCCCAACTGACTGCACACACCATCAGCCCCAGGCGACCCTCAACCTGCAGTGGCGGTCACCACTGACCGCAATTCTGAGAGTGGCGTCACGACAAATAGAAGATTTCCTACCTGTGACAGGATTCAGCAGAGTGGAGTCCCTGAAGGTAATGCACCGACACAGCGTTCTCGGGGCTTCACACCAATAATGTGAAAATTGATTTTCTTGACGTTTGTATGGAGGTGGATGAAAGGGTTTATTTGCAAACAGATGTGCACAGGAAGGAGACGTCAGTGAACTCACTGTTGCGCACCTCCTCCGCACACAACACCTCCACTATCAAAGCCATCCCTGTTGGGCAGTTCCTTAGGGCGAGGCGGATCTGCTCCACCGAAGCCAACTTTGAAAGACAAGCGGATGATCTGACAGCAAAATTCATACAAAGAGGATATAGATGCATTAAGAGGGGCTACAATAGGGGCAGAGGGGCTCCACTCACCCAGCTTTTATAGCCCTCTAATAGTAATAATACAAATGAAATTAGATCTCTTTCCACCTATAATTCTGAGTGGGAAACAATGAGGAAAGTTATGCGTAAGTATTGGTAAATCCTAAAAACCGGACCGTCCCTAGCTTCTTGTCTCTCTAACGACTCCTCAATGACGCCCAGTTGGGCTAAAAATGTGAAGGATTTACTTGTCCATCGTCACTATCTGTCACGCTAGGTACGGGGAAGTAGAAAGCAAATGCCGAAGGGGAAGGGAAACCCTGTGTCTAGGGAAGATGAAGACGGTGACATCTGACCAAACCTACTGCTGGTCCCTGGGGTCCCTCACCACCCTAGATAGGTTCTGAACCTATGCGCCAAGTCAGATACCTGACCCTGGGTGACCCTAGTGCTGGGCCCTAGATAAGGAATGGGTTGGATGAGCTCTTCATCAACCCCAATAAACACCGTAGAAGATACAAGGAGGACACACAGGGGGAAAAGCATGAGCTATTTATCTACAGATTACAGATGACACTGGTAGAAGTTCAGCAACGTTTTCAGCAACAAGACCACAGAGGAGTACAAGCCACCTGCTTGCAACCAAGGTTTAAATGAACTGAAAATATCACCAGCACCAAAACCAAAAGAGATCCCAGTGATCAATTGTACCAATACAAGAGGTAAAAAGAAGACCACTGGTATGAAGGAGACCAAGGACAAATATATGGTGTAATACACAATATTTTTAATAGTAAAGTGAGTGTGACAAAAGGACAACGATACAGGCAAAAGAGTGTTAAAATGCCAGACACAAAGGATGCACAAACCACACCAGCAGGTAAACTAGCCACTAAACACGTGGATCAGTATATGACAGGCAAAATAGCCAGAAAGAGACAGGGAGAAGCAGATACATCAGAGGGTAAATTCCCTATATGAAGCTCACCCTTAGAGTGATATCAGAAACCTGTCATATCATAAGGTAGTGGTATATTTACCTTGAGACATATTAGGGCTGTTAGGTAGACAAGCTGGTGGTGGTGGGCGGGGCCTCGACGCGCGTTTCACCGGGCGTGGCTTCGTCAGGAGGCTCAAGGGAAGAAGGGAGTATTTAATCACCAAGAGGATAATGATGGTCAGAAACTGAGTGGAAGTCGAGGTCCTGCTGGGTCCAAAAGGGGGAGAGATGAATCCAGCAGGAAAGCTACCTATACACATGAATACTGACAGCAGGAACAAGGGAAAATCAGGGAGCATTCCGCAGAGCCAAACACTGTGACCTTCTATGGGCAGAAACCACCTCTGTCAATCGTGACACAGCCGTGACACTATACCCCTAAAACACCAGGTCTTTTTGATTCCAATCGTCCAATTAGAGGCTGTTACCCTTGCAGACACAGCCTCTCACAGTTCTGACTTTTCATTGGTGGGTGGCATACGACAATTTAGCATTAACCAATCTTAAGCACTAATGGAATCTGCTATGTGCGGTTGCCCGAAAATATATGTAGGATTGACCTAAAGAAGTGAGCTCCGCATGAGGGTTAGGAGGTGGCAATATCAAAAAATGCTCGCACAGAGGGGGGCAAAGTGGATTGTGACTCCTGGAACTGTGAGCCCAGAGGGTCTGAAAAAAAGCCTTAGCTTTTCTTTTCTGTAGACATCCTGCGACATCTTTTAAATATGTGGATTCTCTTTATCACTCTTACCATATATTTTTTTAAATGTTTATTCATATGTTTTCTTATTTTATATATTTTTTTTATATTATTCTCTCTCAGACAATACGAAATTCATGCAAATGGTTTCTCTATTCTCTGAAATTTTAGCAAAAATTTTGCAATTTTCAAACTTTGAATTTTTATGCCCTTAAACCAGAGAGTTATGTCACACTAAGTAATTAATAAGTGCATCAGCCCAGTTTTTGAAACATAATTTTTCTTGTTAGGAAGTTAGAAGGGTTCAAAGTTTATCAGCAATTTTTCATTTCTCCCCTAAAAATTTACAAAATCATTTTTTTAGGGACATCACATTTGAAGTGACTTTGAGAGACCTATATTGACAGAAAATACAAAAGTGACACCATTGGAATACTGCACCCCTCAAACTGCTCAAAATCACATCCAAGAAGTTTATGAATTCTTTAGGTGCTTCACAGGAACTAAAGCAATGTGGAAGGAAAAAAATAATGAACATTTTAATTTTTCCCACAAATAATGTTACTTTTGCCACAATTTTTACAAGGGTAGCAAGAAAAAATGCAATATAAATTTGTTGTGCAATGTCTCCTGAGTACGTCGATACCCCATATGTGGTAGAAATCTACTGTTTGGGCGCACACAGGGCTTGGAAGGGTAGGAGTGCCATTTGAATTTTAGAGTGCAAAATTGTCTGGAATTGTTAGTGTGGCGCCCTGGACTAGCCAGGTCGTCACAGGTACTACAACACACACACCCCCACCCCGAGGCTGGCACAACAGCCAAACACAAAATCCTTGTTGCCTCCCTCCAGGGTCTGATGTCCACACCAGGTGGGGCGGAGCCAGGCGATTGGCCCCACCCACTGAGGAGTACACAGGCCTGGAGGCGGGAAAAGGAAGAGAGTTCAGTTAGGGAAGTGAAGGAGAGAGGAGTGAAGTGGAAGTGGAGGAGCTGGACTGGCTGTGTCTGGGTGTGTGGCCCAGGCACCGGCAGCAAGGTTGGCAGACGGTGGTGGCCATCTGCAGGAGAGGCGAATCAACGCGGAACCGTAGGACCGGGGTCGGTCGGTGGCCCGCCGGTACCGAACCGGGGAGCGAAGTGAAGCCAGCACACACAGGCAGGGCCTGCGGACCCCGACCAGGCTTGGAGCCGCCGTCAAAGGTCAAATCCGTTAGTGACCGGAACCCCTAGCAGCCAAGACCCGATAAAAGGCAGCCGTCTGACCAGCAAAAGGAAATACAGCTACCGCCAAAGCTAGAATTCCAAAGGGCCAGAGCCTGCGGGTAAAAGGGCTCCTCCGGCACATATACGCTGGGGAGCGGGTTACCGATGGGAAGCCATCGGAGCAGTATACACACAAAGGTGCAGGGAAAGGCAGCCACCGCCAACTGTCCGGGAGAAGCCACAGCAGCCGGCTGCGGGACCCATCCATCCAGCCGTTTGGTTTACCAGAGACTTTGCGTGCATCTGTTGTTGAGTGAGTACACCAGTGCTATCCGGCACCACGCTGCGCTGTCCCTGCGACCCTGCACCTCGCCAACCCTGCCTCCCCGTCACAACACCGGGCCCCGGGACCACCAACCCCTACCCACGGAAGGGGAAAACAACATCCCAGCTGCTCCCTACCATCGGTCCTGGGATTCCCGTCATCAGCAGCGGTGGTGCCCACCTTCACCACAACCCGTGGGTGGCGTCACGGACCAAATCCCCAAACCAAACCACCCCTTTCACTCACGGGCGAGGAGCGCCGCTCGAGTCCCCGGATCTGGCTCACCGCTCGAGCCACCGAACAGCAGCAGCAGCGCCGGACCCGAGCGTTAGCGAGCGCAGCATCCCGCGACATTAGCAGAAGCCATGTAACGTTTGCAGAGCCCCTGAGGTTCCTAAACAGTGAAGATCCCCCACAAGTGACCCAATTTTGGAAACTATACCCCTCAAGGAATTTATCTAGATGTTTGATAAGCATCTTGAACTTTTGGGGTTTTTATAGATTTGTATAATGTTGAGCCCATGAAAATAAAAAAATTCTGTCACGGTTCCGCCTCCCCGTCCACATGGCTAGGGAGCGGAGCCTGCTCCCGAGCCTCACTTCTGGAGCTTGGATGCTTTAAAAATTGATATCTCCAGTGAACCAGCCCCGGCTATAAGCTTAGCGCTGCTTTGCCTGTGATTGCTGGTCCTGTAAATGTTATCCTGATCCGTCAGTGCCTGTGCCCCCGTGCCCTGTCTGTGTTCCGTCCCTAGTCATCCCCCCATTCCTCTGTCCTCTCTACTACCTCCCCACTCGGTTGCTTCCTCTGGTACTGACCTCGGCCTGACCTCGACTCCGCTTCTGCTCTTTCCTACGGTCCTCCTACCAGTATTGTGCTTGACCCGCTCCGGCTGACCATTCCTCGCATTCCCTGCAGCTCTGCTCCCCAGCTGTGCTGTGAGGCAGTGTACGAGCACACACTGTGTATCTACTTCCTGGTTCTTGTTGCTCCTTGTAGTGTCTTCTGCTGCAGAGCTCCAGCTCCCCCTGGTGGCAGCTTGACAAATACATTTTTAACCACAAAACTGTTGCTTTAACCCCCATTTTTTAATTTTTACAAGGGTAACAGGAGGAAATGCATCATACAATTTGTTGTGCATTTTTTGCTGAATATGCAAATACCCCATTTGTAGTCCAAAACTATTTTTGAACTATTCAGAAAAAAGACTGACTGGATCACCTAAATGTGTGAATTAGGTGCTAGCCTAAAAATACATGACTATAATAAAGATAATAAGCTGCACACTAACTACTATAAAAATATGAAAAATGGTAAAGCATTACTGCATTAGGAATACTATGAACAATGAAAAATACATTTAGCTATCTGGAAAAAATGAAAAACATGAAAAATTGTAATGCTTTACCATTCTTCATGTTTATACTTTGATAGTGGTTAGTCAGTCTGCAGCTTATTATCTTTATTATAGTCATGTATTTTTACTGTTACTTTTTTGTGATCTCAGGAGATACTGTGCCAACAACAATTTAATGGTGCCGGCAGCTGATGTCAGTATA
>NC_134353.1:932571486-932676486 GCF_048569485.1 Anomaloglossus baeobatrachus | reverse complement strand
TCTCTTTGTCTCTTTACCTGTCTTTGTCTGTCTCTTACCCTGTCTGTCTCTTTCCCTCTCTTTCCCTGTCTGTCTGTTTCCCTGTGTTTGTCTCTGTCTCTTTGTCTGTCTCTTTACCTGTCTTTGTCTGTCTCTTAACCTGTCTCTCTCTTTCCCTCTCTTTCCCTGTCAGTCTGTCTCTTTGTCTGTGTCTGTCTCTTTGTGTCTGTCTCTTACCCTGTCTATGTCTGTTTCTTACCCTGTCTGTGTCTGTCTCTTTCACTGGCTGCATTGTGACACGCCAACATTCCATATAAGGGCGTGGCTGCGCATTCTTCTGAACTTCTGGCTGCACTGTGGCTCCCAGCTTCATTCGCTTTAATGGAGCCAGGTTTTTTGGCGAATAACTGTAAAGCGCGGGGTTAAAATTTCCCCTCAAAACATAGCCTATGACGCACACTCACACACACACACACACATACATACACACACACACATACATACACATATTCAGCTTTATATATTAGATATATATATATATATATATATATATATATATATATATATATATATATATATATATATATATATATACAGTATATATATATCTATAGTGATTTTCTGACTATTTCTACATACCAGTCTACTTTCTATCTGTGACTTTGCTTATTTCACACACATTCTAATCACAATGGATTTGAAAGCAATTTCCTTTGGTGAAAGTCCCCAAAAACCAACTCAATCATTGCCATCTTCATCTTCGGAGGCTAGTAGATCAGTTAAGAGCAGAAGACTCATTCATCTCCCTGGTCATAGGCAAAGATAATTTCCTTCTTGGTGATCAATACACTGAGCAGGTGGGGAAACAATGGAGCCTGAGATGATTACAGGCTTTGAAAAAAGCTACGATTTCACTGTGGAAACCATGGGGATCTGCTAAATTATTGTTACCTTGATTGTCAAGAGGTTTGGAGACTGGAATGACTTCTTTAAAGGCTGTTCGTGTGAAGACAGAATGACTTGTTTATTTCTGGTTGCGTGGAGACAAAAATGGTTTCTCTAAGGATTGTCTTGGAATGACTTGTTTAGGGTCTGTCGTATGGACAAGGCAATGACTTGTTTAGGGTTTGTCGTATGGACAAGGCAATGACTTGTTTAGGGTTTGTCGTATGGACAAGGCAATGACTTGTTTAGGGTTTGTCGTATGGACAAGGCAATGACTTGTTTAGGGTTTGTCGTATGGACAAGGCAATGACTTGTTTAGGGTTTGTCGTATGGACAAGGCAATGACTTGTTTAGGGTTTGTCATATGGACAAGGCAATGACTTGTTTAGGGTTTGTCGTATGGACAAGGCAATGACTTGTTTAGGGTTTGTCGTATGGACAAGGCAATGACTTGTTTAGGGTTTGTCGTATGGACAAGGCAATGACTTGTTTAGGGTTTGTCGTATAGGCAAGGCAATGACTTGTTTAGGGTCAGTTGTGTGGAGAAGACAATGGTTTACTTAGGGCTGGTCGTATGGAGAAGACAATGGCCTGTTTATGACTGGTTGTATGGAGATGACAATGGCTTGTCTAGGGCTGGTCATATGGACAAATCCATGGTTTGTTTAGGGCTGGTTGTATGGAGATGATGGCTTGTTTAGGACTGGTTGTATGGACATGTCAATGGCTAGTTTAGGGCTGGTCATATGGACACGTCAATGGTTAGTTTAGGACTGGTCATATGGACAAGTCAATAGCTTGTTTAGGGTTGATGGTATGGAGATGACAATGGCTTGTTTAGGGCTGGTCATATGGATTCGCAATGGCTTACTAAGGGCTGAACCAAATGGAGATGAGAATGTCTTGTTTTATGGTCTATTGTATAGGAAAGGCAATGGGCAATGACTTGTTTAGGGTCAGTCTTATGGAGATGATGATGACTTGTTTAGGGCTGGTTGTGTGGAGAAGACAATGGCTTGTTTACGGCTAGTCGTATGGAAATGACAATGGCTTGTTTAAGGCTGGTTGTATAGGGATGACAATAGCTTGTTTAGGGCTGGTCGTATGGAGATGACAATGGCTTCTTTAGGGCTGGTTGTATGGAGAAGACAATGGCTTGTTTACAGCTGGACATATGGAGATGACAATGGTTTGTTTACGACTGGTCATATGGAGATGACAATGGCTTGTTTAGGGCTGGTCATATGGACAAACCCATGGTTTGTTTAGGGCTGGTTGTATGGAGATGATGGCTTGTTTAGGGCTGGTTGTATGGAGATGATGGCTTGTTTAGGGCTGGTTGTATGGAGATGATGGCTTGTTTAGGGCTGGTTGTATGGACAAGTCAATGGCTAGTTTAGGGCTGGTCATATGCACAAGTCAATGTCTTGTTTAAGGCTGGTCGTATTGATATGACAATGTCTTGTTTAGGGCTGGGCATATGGAAATGACAATGTCTTGTTTAGGGCTGGGCATATGGAAATGACAATGACTAGGGCTCGTCATATGGAGATGATGATGACTCATTTAGGGCTGGTCGTATGGAGTTGCCAATGGCTTGTTTACGGCCGGTCATATGGAGATGACAATGGCATGTTTAGGGCTGGTCGTATAGAGATGACAATGGCTTGTTTACGGCTGGTGTTATGGAGATGACAATGGCTTGTTTAGGTCTGGTTGTATGGACAAGTCCATGGCTTGTTTAGGGCTGGTTGTATGGAGAAGTCAATGGCTAGTTTAGCACTGGTCATATGGACAAGTCAATAGCTTGCTTAGGGCTGGTGGTATGGAGATGACAATGGCTTGTTTAGGGCTGGTGGTATGGATTTGCAATGGCTTACTGAGGGCTGAACCAAATGGAGATGAGATTGTCTTGTTTATGCTCTTTTGTAAGGGAAAGGCAATGGGCAATGACTTGTTTTGGGTCGGTCGTATGGAGATGATGATGACTTGTTTAGGGCTGTTTGTATGTAGAAGTTTGTTTATAACTAGTCATATGGAGATGACAATGTCTTGTTTAGAGCTGGTCGTATGGAGATGACAATGACTTGTTTGGGGCTGGTCGTATGGAGATGACAATGACTTGTTTAGGGCTGGTCGTATGGAGATGACAATGACTTGTTTAGGGCTGGTCGTATAGGGATGACAATAGTTTGTTTAGGGCTGGTCGTATGGAGATGACAATGGCTTCTTTAGGGCTGGTTGTATGGAGAAGACAATGGCTTGTTTACAGCTGGTCATATGGAGATGACAATGGTTTGTTTACGACTGGTCGTATGGAGATGACAATGGCTTGTTTAGGGCTGGTCATATGGACAAACCCATGGTTTGTTTAGGGCTGGTTGTATGGAGATGATGGCTTATTTAGGGCTGGTTGTATGGAGATGATGGCTTGTTTAGGGCTGGTTGTATGGACAAGTCAATGGCTAGTTTAGGGCTGGTCATATGCACAAGTCAATGGCTTGTTTAAGGTTGGTGGTATTGATATGACAATGTCTTGTTTAGGGCTGGGCATATGGAAATGACAATGACTTGTTTAGGGCTCGTCATATGGAGATGATGATGACTCATTTAGGACTGGTCGTATGGAGATGATGATGACTCATTTAGGGCTGGTTGTATGGAGTTGCCAATGGCTTGTTTATGGCCGGTCATATGGAGATGACAATGGCTTGTTTAGGGCTGGTCGTATAGAGATGACAATGGCTTGTTTACGGCTGGTGTTATGGAGATGACAATGGCTTGTTTAGGTCTGGTTGTATGGACAAGTCCATGGCTTGTTTAGGGCTGGTTGTATGGAGAAGTCAATGGCTAGTTTAGCACTGGTCATATGGACAAGTCAATAGCTTGCTTAGGGCTGGTGGTATGGAGATGACAATGGCTTGTTTAGGGCTGGTGGTATGGATTTGCAATGGCTTACTGAGGGCTGAACCAAATGGAGATGAGATTGTCTTGTTTATGGTCTGTTGTAAGGGAAAGGCAATGGGCAATGACTTGTTTTGGGTCGGTCGTATGGAGATGATGATGACTTGTTTAGGGCTGTTTGTATGTAGAAGTTTGTTTATAACTAGTCATATGGAGATGACAATGTCTTGTTTAGGGCTGGTCGTATGGAGATGACAATGACTTGTTTAGGGCTGGTCGTATGGAGATGACAATGACTTGTTTAGGGCTGATCGTATGGAGATGACAATGACTTGTTTAGGGCTGGTCGTATGGAGATGACAATGACTTGTTTAGGGCTGATCGTATGGAGATGACAATGACTTGTTTAGGGCTGATCGTATGGAGATGACAATGTCTTGTTTAGGGCTGGTCGTATGGAGATGACAATGACTTGTTTAGGGCTGGTCGTATGGAGATGACAATGACTTGTTTAGGGCTGGTCGTATGGAGATGACAATGACTTGTTTAGGGCTGGTCGTATGGAGATGACAATGACTTGTTTAGGGCTGGTCGTATGGAGTTGACAATGACTTGTTTAACGCAGATTGTATGGAGTTGGAAAATGGCTTGTTTTAGGCCTTGTTAGCCTAAAGTATGGGGAGTCTTTTATATTCTTGAAACGATGAGTTAGATATGGCCTTTAACCATCACGGATGGTGCAGAGGTGTGATTGACCATGGAGGGTTACATCTGCGTCTCGGAGGGTCTCCGTCTTACTTTGTAAATGCCCCCAACTCATTCATTATCCATCAACAGAGCACATTGCGTTACACTTTATATCACCCTGTTGATTTCTGGACCGGCCAAACACGAAAAGTTTCTACAGAGTCAGAATCCGAGGACTTGTTATCTATGACCTCCACCAGCGAGGCTCTGACATTTTATGGATTAAATAATTATAAGCCGCATGAATTAATTATATGTGAATTTATGAAGGTCATTCCTAGTCACAGCTGCTGATTAGAGCAGCTTTACTGGAACTAGTAAAAAGGGTCCCCTGGGACCAGTTAAATAGTCCTCAGCCTCCTCATCAGTGGAAATGCTTACAGACCGGGATAGGATTACAGCGTAACGCCGCCGTCACCGCGGCACAGACAATGCATTACATCATATCAGGACGGATTGTCAATTTGTAATATTGGGACGATGTAACCGCTGAATAAAGGATTTGTAGGAGAATAATACAACAATGGGAAGGAACTGAAGTGAACGCCTTAAATGGATCATCTGGATTGTAATATCCATTTTTCAGAACCCTATTTGGACGATTCCCATTTAGGGCCCCCAATCCTACCAATCGAGGACCCACCACATCCATGAGTTACATAAGCAGCGCGCTAATTTCTTGCAGGAAAATTGCATATAACTCACTAATATATTATAGTTACACTGGGTGCTTGATCGTCTGATAACCCCTCCTGTCCAGGGTCCCAACAGCCCCACTCTTAGGCTTCTACTGTGTTGGCATGTCATCTACGTTGTGTAAGGGGGCTGGCTGATCATTTCAATAGCAAAACCAGCCCCCTTTTTTGCATATGCTTCAAACATTAAAGAGAAGGAGCCTGACTCACTCATTTCAATAGCAAAGCCAACCCCCTTCTCTGCGTATGCTTCTACTATGAAAGAGAAGGAGGCTGGCTGACTGATAATTTAAATAGCAAAGCCAACCCCTTTTTCGGTGTATGCTTCAGCCATGACAGAGAAGGGGGCTGGCACACTGTTAATTTTAATAACATAACCAACTCCCTTTTTTGCGTATGCTTCAGCCATGGCAGAAAAGGAGGCTGGCTGACTGAAGATTTTAAAAGCAAAGCCAAACCACTTTTCTGCATATGCTCCAGCCATGACAGAGAAGGGGGCTGGCTGACTGATAATTTAAATAGCAAAGTTAACCCCCTTTTCTGCGTATGCTCCAGCCATGACAGAGAAGGGGGCTGGCTGACTGATAATTTAAATAGCAAAGTTAACCCCCTTTTCTGCGTATGCTCCAGCCATGACAGAGAAGGGGGCTGGCTGACTGATAATTTAAATAGCAAAGTCAAACCCCATTTCTGCGTATGCTTCAGCCATGACAGAGAAGGAGGCTGGTGCATTGTTAATTTTAATAACAAAGCCAACTCTTTCTTGTGTATGCTTCTGCCATGACAGAAAAGGGGGATGGCTGACTGATCATTTTAATTGCAAAGCCAACCCCCTTTTCTGCATATGCTCCAGCCATGACAGAGAAGGGGGCTGGCTGGCCGATCATTTCAATAGCAAAGCCAACCCCCTTTTCTGCGTCTGCTTCTGCCATGACAGAGAAGAAGGCTGGCTGATCATTTTAGTAGCAAAGCCAGTACCCTTTTCTGTGCATGCTTCAGTCATGACGAATAAGAGGGCTGGCTGACTGATAATTTCAATAGCAAACCCAATCCCCTGCTCTGTGTATGCTTTAGCCATGACAGAGAAGGGGGCTGGCTGACTGATAATTTTAATAGCAAAGCCAAACCCCTTTTTCTGTGTTCGCGTCTGCCATTTCAGAGAAGGGGGCTGGCTTGGCTTTTGAGATAAACTGCCAGAAAGAGGAGCTGCTGAGAGTGTGGACCTGATCGGCACCTGGCATACTCACACTATATTAAAAAGTTATCTAACTTACTCAATAGAGATCATTTACAAATTGCCAAGGACGGCTCCTTTAGTATTATTATATTTGGTCATTATTTCATAGTTAGCTTCATTTCCCAATATACATTTTTTTTTACACAGAGTTCCAAATCCCCTGCATAGAAATAGATGTAAAACCAAAGATTCTGTCTTCCATAACTTGCCACTAGAGGGAGCTCTCTGCATTCTGTATTATTATTGAGTTTAAAGGGGTTGTCCACTACTTTAACAGTGATGACCTATCCTTAGGATAGGTCATCAATGTCTGACTGGCCGGGGTCCGACACCTGGCACCCCTGACTATCAGCTATTCCTGATGCTGGTGGCAGCACCAGGTTGCCGGAAATTCTCAGTTCCGGAGCAGCTTCATCTTCTGATAGTGGCCGTGGCTGGTACTGCACTTCCACCTCCCATTTAAAACAATAGGAGGTGGATGTCAAGTATCTGGCTGCTATCAGAAGACAAAGCTGCCCTGGAACTGACCATTTCCGGCAACCTGGTGCCGGCGGAGGCACCGAGAACAGCTGATTGGCGGGGGTGCTGGGTGTCGGACCCCGGCAGATCAGACATCGATGACCTATCCTAAGGATAAGCCACCAATGTTAAATTAGTGGACAATGTCTTTGTTACGTCCGGATGGTGGAAGCACTGGACCGTACACCGATTTCCCCTGAGGAGGCAGCCAGGCCGGTCACCCCGCCAGAGGGTCCTGATGCACGGCAGCCGAAGCACTATTGGTAGCCAGACAGTCCGTAGAGGAGCAGGAAAGGTGGATGTTGCTGAACCCACGGAGTTCTGGACGGTAGTCCGGGTGACGAGGCTCAGGGTCCGAGGCCGGGTTGTAGGGTCAGGCGGAATCCGGAACCTGCTGAGCGATGGGGCGGGTCACCGCACGGAGCCAGGGACTGGAGACTGGCGGAGCTGCAGAGGTGGTGGAACATCCGCCGAAGTCACCGTCAGGGTCCAGGGATGGACTTGGTTCGGAGCGGCTGGCGTGGCAGGACAGGCTCTGCGAGACAGACAGGGTTAATACAGGGCAAGGTACAGGGTACAGCAATACGGGGACCTGAACACTAGCTTGCTAAACACGTAGAACAGGCCCCGCCCACCAGGAAAGAGAAACCTAATATACCCTGTACCTGTCTATGCAATATCCTGTTTCTGGGTGCTGGCCCTTTAAGAGAGGGTCAATGACCGCGCGCGCGCCCTAATGCGCATGTGCGAGGCCCGTGTGCCAGAAGCCAGTCCAGGAAGCGGTGAGGAGGAAGCAGGAGCGCCCGGCTGTGTGTCCCATGTCGCAGAGGAGCACCGGGAGCGGGGAGCAGGACACAAGGAGGGTGCCGGCGAGGAGGACGGGACCGGGACCGGGGTGGTGAGCAGGGGACGCCAGCGGGAACTGGGGAGCGGGCCACGGGGACCGGAGTGCAGGGCACGGGGACCGGAGAGCGGGTCCCGGGGACCGGGAAGCGTGACAGTCTTGTAGTATCTATGCCTTTAAACTCAATAGTAATACAGTATGCAGAGAGCTCCCTCTAGTGGCAAGTTCTGGAAGACAAAATCTTTGGTTTTACAGCTATTTCTATGCAGGGGATTTGGAGTTTTGCTGTTAGCTCCCTCTAGTGGTCACTGTAGGCACCCTGAACATTATATTTTAACTTGAAGACTATGACTTTGATCCCTGTATAAGAAATCCAGAGAGCTACCCTATAATAAAAAATTAATTAAGAAATTAATCAACAAAAAAAGTCAGTAACGATTTTTTTAAAATAGATTCCTGGTATTTATTTATGGTTAGAGATTCGCTTTAGTCTGCATTGGAGGATTTGGAGAGGATAAAAAATGTGTGATATCTCTGGATTGAATTTTAAGGAGTCGTTTCCCTTTAAGACGACTCCTTCTTCTAAAACTCTAAATTGGCGATGGATCATATGAGAGTGAAAAATGCAATCTAGTAACAGGAGGTAGATGGAGAATGGTAGTAAAGGGGATTAACGCGGCACGGCGCCGGGCGCAACCGCAGGTGACTGTGCTGCCGTGTGCGCCTTGTCATTGTTAAGCGTGAAATATGCCGACTTTCAGGGATGTCTACTATAATTAATGGAATTTTTGGCTTCGGTCCATTTTTGAAATTGGTTACTTTAGCTCAGCTCCTGGAGCTTCCAGACAAAAAAGTCTGAAAATGCGGCTCTTCACCTTACAATCAGCGCGCTGATGAAAATACTCAGGGGGCTTAACAGTAAATGCAGGTTCATTAGATTTTATGGTGGGTACTGCTGTGAACGCCGTGGGTTGATTAAAACAGTTTTGTAGACGGTGCGAGGGTTTTATTGGAAATTAACACGTCCTTTCCTCGCTTGTTTCTCATTTTTCTCTTTTTTTTTGTCATTGCATTGTAAATACTGCTTGTTATTTTTATAGGGTATGGGGGGGGGGGGGCTTTTCATTTTTTATGGTTTCTTAACTTTACACAAGGTGGGTCATCTCAGCTCATGTCCATGGACATTTATGGTCCAATTCCCTTTAGGTCTCATTCACACGTTAGTGAAAAAGACACACATACGCTGAAGGTGCGTATGCCCTCCGTGTGCCGTGATTTGGGCACACGTGTGTTCTCCGTGTGCTATCCATGATAGCACACGACGGAGAGCAGTAACTTTTTACTCACCTGTAGCCGATGCTGCTGTCCGTAGTACTGAGGTCTCCGATGTTGCTGTCCGTAGTGCTGACGTCTCCAGTGCTGTAGTCACACTTGCTTCCGGGCCCACAGTACAGTAAATATGCAATGAGCACAAGAAGTGGAAGTGATTGCAGCACCGAAGACAGCAGCGCAAGAAACAGCAGCGCCAAAGACAGGTGAGTATAAAAAAATCAGCTTATTTCAAAGACACGTGTTTTGTCCCGTACTTGTCACAAGGATCACACCACTGTGTGGACCGTGTGACATCAGTGCTACCGGAAAAAAACGGATTTGTCTCCATGCGGAACACACTGACACAACGGACACACGGTCCATGAGAAATTACTGATTTCTGATACTTTAAAAAAGAGAAGGCTGAAAGGAGACTTAATAGCGGTCTACAAATATCTCAAAGGTAGTCACAGTGGAGAGGGAACCACTCTATTCTTATTAGCACAAGGAAGTACAAGAAGCAATGGGATGAAACTTAAAGGAAAGAGATTCAGATTAGACATTAGGAAAAACTTTCTGATAGGGCAGTCAGGGAGTGGAACAGGCGACCACTGGAGTTAGTGAGGGCAGTCAGGGAGTGGAACAGGCGACCACTGGAGTTAGTGAGGGCAGTCAGAGAGTGGAACAGGCGACCACGGGAGGTGGTGAGCTCTCCATCAATGGAAATCTTCAAGCGGAAACTGGATAAACATATAGCTGGAATGATTTAGGAAAGCCTGCTCTCGCAGGGGGTTGGACCCGATGACCCTTGAGGTCCCTTCCAACTCTACCATTCTATGATTTGTGCGCAGACCCAATGATTTTAATGGGTCTGCATATGTACGTGATTCTAGTACGTATAAAAGCAGCATCATATGTACCGGAATCACTGACATGTGAAGGGGGCCTTAAAGGGGTGGTCTGGGACTTAATTTTTAGGCACATAGTGAAAAAAACAGTCAGTATGCAATTGGCGATCACACGATATCAACGGAACAGGGTGGAAGAAAGCTGCCGCTCTGTGGATGTGATGTCAGTGGAAGTCGCTGAATCGCCGGCAGGAGCAGTGTGTGATTGATGTATGTCAGCAGAGATCAGTACTGGGCACAACTGTCATGCCGTGTTCAGTGTTGCACTTGTTGGGTGTCATGGCAGCATCGGACTGCAGAGTCTGACAAACAGCCTGGGATCACTTAGTTGCACAGCCTGTCATGGGCAGCAGCTGGTTCTGGTTTCACTGCTCTCCAGTACAGCAGGAGTTAATTCCTGCTGGCTTGTGATCATCTGCTGGGAGCTCAGGCTGCTGATCACCACCAACTGCCCTTTATGGGCTTCTGGATTCTGGGGCTGAGTGCCATATATAGCTTCTGCTACCTCAGTTCCTGTGGTTAACCATTGAATGGTGAGCTACAGTTGCGGTTCTGTGGGGTGTGTGAGTTCTCCAGTTGTATATTTATCTCCTACCCGTTTTTGCATTTCTCCCCAGTTCACATACTGTCCCTCCTTTGTGTTTGAGTGCAGTGTGCACAAGTTTTTCGTTTACCTTAGTCTGTGATTATTTGTGGGTTTTGGTTACTGGGTTTCCAGCCCGCTCCCTGGGTGGGGGGAAGTAGTATTAGGGCTTGGACAGGAAACAGGGCCACGTTGGATGCTCAAACCTGGCTACCATCGAGTCTACCTTCGAAATAAGGGAAAGCTCAGGGGCCTCAGTCTTAGGTTCAGCCTAGGAGCCCCTGTTCCATCCGTACACTCCCGTGATGACAACAGGCAGGTAGTTAGTAATTACTTGCCTGTTAGGTCTTAAGAGGGGAGATAGGGTGCACGCAATGCCAAATCAACAATAACATGCAAATGACTGGTTTTAAGCACATTGTAAAAAAATGGACCGGAAATCACCTTTAAAGGGAACCTGTCATGTGAGAAAATTATACAGTCATATGAAAAAGTTTGGGCACCCCTATTAATCTTAACCTTTTTTCTTTAGAACAATTTGGGTTTTTGCAACAGCTATTTCAGTTTCATATATCTAATACCTGATGGACTGAGTAATATTTCTGGATTGAAATGAGGTTTATTGTACTAACAGAAAATGTGCAATCCACATTTAAACAAAATTTGACTGGTGCAAAAGTATGGGCACCCTTATCAATTTCTTGATTTTTTTACACTCCTAACTACTTTTTACTGACTTACTAAAGCACTAAATTGTTTTTCTACCTCATTGAGCTTTGAACTTCACAGGCAGGTGTATCCAATCATGAGAAAAGGTATTTAAGGTGGCCACTTGCAAGTAGTTCTCCTATTTGAATCTCCTATGAAGAGTGGCATTATGGGCTCCTCAAAACAACTCTGAAATGATCTGAAAACAAAGATTATTCAACATAGTTGTTCAGGGGAAGGTACAAAAAGTTGTCTCAGAGATTTAAACTGTCAGTTTCCACTGTGAGGAACATAGTAAGGAAATGGAAAAACACAGGTACAGTTCTTGTTAAGCCCAGAAGTGGCAGGCCAAGAAAAATATCAGAAAGGTAGAGAAGAAGAATGGTGAGAACAGTCAAGGACAATCCACAGACCACCTCCAAAGACCTGCAGTATCATCTTGCTGCAGATGGTGTCAGTGTGCATCGGTCAACAATACAGCGCACGCTGCACAAGGAGAAGCTGTATGGGACAGTGATGCGAAAGAAGCCGTTTCTGCAAGCACACCACAAACAGATTTGCCTGAGGTATGCAAAAGCACATTTGGACAAGCCAGTTACATTTTGGAGGAAGGTCCTGTGGACTGATGAAACAAAGATTGAGTTGTTTGGTCATACAAAAAGGCGTTATGCATGGAGGCAAAAAAACACGGCATTCCAAGAAAAGCACTTGCTACCCACAGTAAAATTTGGTGGAGGTTCCATCATGCTTTGGGGCTGTGTGGCCAATGCCGGCACCGGGAATCTTGTTAAAGTTGAGGGTCGCATGGATTCAACTCAGTATCAGCAGATTCTTGACAATAATGTGCAAGAATCAGTGACGAAGTTGAAGTTACGCAGGGGATGGATATTTCAGCAAGACAATGATCCAAAACACCGCTCCAAATCTACTCAGGCATTCATGCAGAGGAACAATTACAATGTTCTGGAATGGCCATCCCAGACCTGAATATCATTGAACATCTGTGGGATGATTTGAAGCGGCTGTCCATGCTCGGCGACCATCAAACTTAACTGAAGTGGAATTGTTTTGTAAACAGGAATGGTCAAATATACCTTTATCCAGGATCCAGGAACTCATTAAAAGCTACAGGAAGCGACTAGAGGCTGTGATTTCTGCAAAAGGAGGATCTACAAAATATTAATGTCACTTTTATGTTGAGATGCCCATACTTTTGCACCGGTCAAATTTTGTTTAAATGCGGATTGCACATTTTCTGTTAGTACAATAAACCTCATTTCAATCCAGAAATATTACTCAGTCCATCAGTTATTAGATATATGAAACTGAAATAGCTGCTGCAAAAACCGAAAGTGTTATAAAGAAAAAAGGTTAACATTAATAGGGGTGCCCAAACTTTGTCATATGACTGTACATCCTCCTTCCAGACCTGTCTTCTGCCTTTGACACAGTGGACCACTTCTTCCTACTACAGATCCTCTCTTCCCTCAATATCTCTCTCCTGGATCCTCTTATACCTTTCCAACCATCTACTACTCCCACACTACCGTCTCATCTCACAATCACTTTGTTGGGGTCCCTCAAGGCTCTGTCATGGGACCACTACTTTTCTCAATCTATACCTGTGGCCTGGGACAACTCAAAGTCTTATGGCTTCCAGAACCACCTATAAGCCAATTACATTCAGGTCTACGGGGTACTTTGCACACTACGACATCACAGGTGCGATGTCGGTGGGGTCAAATTGAAAGTGACGCACATCCGGCATCGCAGGCGACATCGCAGTGTGTAAAGCCTAGATGATACGATTAACGAGCGCAAAAGCGTCGTAATCGTATCATCGGTGTAGCGTCGGCGTAATCCGTAATTACGCTGACGCGATGGTCCGATGTTGTTCCTCGCTCCAGCAGCAGCACACATCGCTGTGTGTGAAGCCGCAGGAGCGAGGAACATCACCTACCGGTGTCACCGTGGCTCCCATAGGATATGCGGAAGGGAGAAGGTGGGCGGGATGTTTACATCCCGCTCATCTCCGCCCCTCCGCTCCTATTGGCCGCCTGACGTGTGACGTCGCAGTGACGCCGTACGACCCGCCCCCTTAATAAGGAGGCGGGTCGCCGGCCAGAGCGACGTCCCAGGACAGGTGAGTCAATGTGAAGCTGCCGTAGCGATAATGTTCGCTATGGCAGCTATCACAAGGATATCGCAGCTGCGACGGTGGTGGGGACTATCGCGCTCGGCATCGCAGCATCAGCTTGCGATGTCGCAGCATACAAAGTACCCCTACCTCTTTGACTCAGACATCAGCTTTCTGTTGTCCAGAATCTTGTAGAGTCTCTTGGCCATATCCTCCTTCTCATGATGCTTCTTTTAGCTCAATCTATCAATCACAATAAATGACATCAGGCTCTACAGGAAGTCCGCTGCCTCAGAGAAAGCCTTGACTCTGCTTTGTCCTTGAAACTGCACATCCAAGCTCCTACCATTTTTTGTCACCTACAAATCAAAAATATATCCTGAATCCATCCTTTCCTCAACCCTGATTCTACTACACTATTAGTGCATCCCCTTATCATCTCCCGCCTTGACTACTGCAACATCCTCCTTTAGGGCCTCTCAGCTAACTCTCATTCACCTCTTTAGTCCATCCTTAACTCTGCTGCCCGACTAATCTACTTCTCTGCTCTCTACTCCTCATCTTCTCCTCTCTGCAAATCTCTTCATTGGCTCCCAATTCCCCAACATATCCAGTACAAACTATTGACATTTACCTACAACGCCGTCCACAGTTTGACTCCTTCAAATACCTCTGAACTAATCTTCAGATATCTTCCGATACAAAATCTCTGGTTCACTTAAGACCTCCTTGTCTCCTCCACACTACTATGCTCCTCAGCCTATCGCTTCCAAGATTTCTCCCAAGTATCCCCAATCCTCTAGAATTCTGTGCCCCAACATGTCCAATTGTCCATCATATTTTGAAACTTTAGCTGGGACCTGAAAAACCATCTCTTCAGAAAAGCCCACCATCGTTTAGAATGTAAAGGGTGCTTTACACGCTGCAACATCGCTACCGATACCGGGGTTACGTTGTTAGTGACGCACATCCGGCGCCGGTAGTGACATCGCAGCATGTGACAGCTAGGAGCGACGATCCACGATCGCAAGATCGTTCAACAACAGTGATCGTTCACACGTCGCTCCTTTCCTTAATGTCGCTGCTGCCACAGGTACGATGTTGTTCGTTCTTCCTGTGGCACCACACATCGCTATGTGTGACACAGCAGGAACGACGAACATCTCCTTACCTGCCTCCACCGGCAATGAGGAAGGAAGGAGGTGGGCGGGATGTTATGTCCCGCTCATCTCCGCCCCTCCGCTTCTATTGGGCGACTGCTTAGTGACGGCACAGTGACGTCGCTATGATGCCAAACGCACCTCCCCCTTGAAGGAAGGATTGTTCGGCGGTCACAGCGATATCACTGAAAAGGTATGTGCGTGTGACGGTGCCATAGCGATAATGTTCGCTACGGCAGCGAGCACCAAATGTCGCACGAACGACGGGGGCGGGTGCTATCACGCTTGACCGCTAGCTATTGCTAGCGATGTCGCAGCGTGTAAAGCACCCTTAAGCCTAAAAGGGCAGGGCCCTATCCTCTCTGTACAAGTCTGTCTTTGTTGGTTTGTCCATTGTAATTTATATCTGTATTTTATATGTAACCCCTTCCCATGTACAGCCCTGGGAATCAATTGTGCTATTCTATGAATAATAATGATACACCATAAATACACTTTTCACAAATCTACCTTTTCAGTTGACCTTCTCTAAACCTTTGGATGCTCATGTCCGACTGTTCAATATTTCAGGACGTTTTGTACAACTTGCTGTTCTCTAACAAGGCGCTTAATGGCAAAATTCACACCAGGTGTTTGATCCATGAATCGTCCAATAAATTTTGGGCTTCAATTAAGGGTACTTTGCATGCTGCGACATCGCAAGCCGATGCTGCGATGTCGAGCGCGATAGTCCCCGCCCCCGTCGCAGCAGCGATATCTTGTGATAGCTGCCGTAGCGAACATTATCGCTAAGGCAGCTTCACATGCACTTACCTGCCCTGCGATGTCGCTCTGGCCGGCGAACTGCCTCCTTATTAAGGGGGCAGGTCGTGCGACATCACTGCGACGTCACACGGCAGGTGGTCAATAGGAGCGGAGGGGCGGAGATGAGCGGGACGTAACATCCCGCCCACCTCCTTCCTTCTCATTGCAGCCGGGACGCAGGTAGGAGATGTTCCTCGCTACTGCGACTTCATACACAGCAATGTGTGCTGCCGCAGGAACGAGGAACAACATCGTACCTGTTGCTGCACCGGCATTATGGAAATGTCGGACCCTACACCGATGATACGATAACGACGCTTTTGCGCTCGCTAATCATATCAAAAAGGATTTGCACACTACGATATCGACTGCGACGCCGGATGTGTGTCACTTTCGATTTGACCCCACCGACATCGCACCTGCGATGTCGAAGTGTGCAAAGCCCGCCTTAGAGTTGGTATTTAAACTATCCTCCTCATCATGCTGTTCATATTTTGACATCAAGAGAGAAAGAGGCCGTCTAACAATTAATCAGCAGTACCACATCATTTCAAGGCTTCAAGCAGAATGTTCTCACACCGAAGTGGCCACTGAGCTTACTGTGTCACAGAGTGTCACCAGCAGGTTGTACAGAGATACAGAGAGACTGGAAGAGTCACAGAAAGGCAGAGAAGTGGATGTTCTTTAACCACATCCCACAGTGATGACCGCTTCATTGTTAACAATCCCTTTCAAAGCCTGATGAATGGCACACTACTCCAGGCACATTTAAGGGAGGTGAGAGGCACCAAAGTGTTACATCAGACCATTGGAAACTGTTTCCATCAGCGTGGTCTGTGTGCTAGATGACCTGCAAGGTACCTGACCACACCAGGCACAGGTGTCATCTACGCTGGACGAGGGACCAGTGGTCCTCAGTGCTGATCACTGATGTAAGTTGATTCACACTGAGCAGAAGTGATGGCCGCCAATGATGTGGGAGACATGACGAAGAGCACTATACATCAGCCATTGTTGTCACCAGACAAGCCTTTGGTAGTGGTGGTGGTGTTACAGTATGGGCCTGTGTGTCTAGTCAGTACAGAACAGCCCTACACTGTGTGAATGCTGCAGTGACATCCCCTTCTACTGGAATAACATCATTAATCCAGTCATTGTGCATCTGCATGAACAACACCGGCCGAATGTCATCTTCATCATGGATGAAAATGCTCCAGCTCATCGAGGTCACATCATTAGGGAATGGCTGCTGGAGACTGGGGGACCTTCAAATGGAGCGGCCGCCACTTGAGGTTCTGGGGTACAGAGTTACGGCCTCTACACGGCGACTCAGCTGATACCATAGGTTTTCTATGGGATTCAGGTCTGGAGAAATAATAATAATAGAAATAAAGATTTTTTTACTATTATTATTATTATTTCTCCAGACCTGAATCCCATAGAAAACCTATGGTATCAGCTGAGTCGCCGTGTAGAGGCCGTAACTCTGTCTCCCAAAACCTCAATGACCTGAGGGTCGCTCTTCAAGAAGAGTGGGACGCCCCATACCTCCACAGACAATAACTCCACTTGTGACCAGTAGGAGATGTTGTTGTCAGCTCTAATTGATGCTCAAGACCACATGACAAGTTATTGAGATGGTGACATTTTGGGTATACCCACTACTGGTATCGTCTTTTGTTTCAATACATTGTTTGAGATGAGGAAACCACCATTGCTGCTTCTACTTAATGCCCGACTGTCTTGATAAAATATCAATGTAGAGTGAACTTTTTACGTTTTAGATAAAAGACAAATATCCCCAACTTTTTATGAGTAGTGTAGCATATACAATCCACACATAGTGAGAAAAATGGCACCTGGTATATAGGGAGTAAGATGCAGAATATGTCATAGAATGGTAGAGTTGGAAGGGACCTCAAGGGCCATCGGCTCCAACCCCCCGGGAGTGCAGGTTTTCCTAAATCATCCCAGCTATATCTTTATTCAGCTGTATCCAATGTATATACCATTATCCAGAAGTTTCACGCTATTTCCGTGCCTTGTAGAATTGGGTTCAGTAAATCAGGGTCGAAAAAAAAGAAAACTTCCCTTTAAGAACTAAACAAAGGATATAAAATACAGTAAATGGAGGTGAAAATCCCAAACCATACATCATGTGCTCCCGGCCCCTGCAGTGCAATTTACGGATTTTGAGCCTAAAAGCATAAAGCCCCCATTAGTGTCTGTCGTTGCACAGACAACTCTGAGATGAGCCGGGATTCACGTCTGCAGAATTACAAAGCATTAATCACTTAAAGGAAATAGGATAAAAGCTCGGTGCATGCGCCGCGTGTCAGCCCTTCACACCAATTATGTTTGTTTGTTTACCAAGACGCTTTCCGAATGCCCTGAACAAAATTTCTCCTTATGGAACATTGAAAATTATTCTTTATTTTTGTATAACAACGTGCTGTGCCGGGTGCTGTAGGTTATGAGCGCGCTGCAGGCTCTAAATGAGCTACCTCTGAGCCGAAGACTAAAGTCACAAGATTCGGCTGTGTTATAATCAATGTGATCTTTATGTGTCCAAAATTAAACTGTAGGTATAATATAATGCAGCCATGCCCTCACAGCAAAAATCAGAATTCTGCCTTTTCTTCTAAGCCCTGCACCATCCTCTTCTTCCCAGTTTAGTTTCTGATTATTTTATTCCATTCCTTTTGCAAGAATAGAGCAAGGTGATTCCTGGACCCCAAATCTTTTCCTGGCTCTTTTGTCGTGAATGTCTACTCTTATCTTTTAGAAATTTTTGAGCACTATAAGTATATGCAGGTTATTATCATGAATTGCTGTAAAAACACATAATAGGCTACAATTCACGACACATATAGCATAAACATCTCCTGTCAGAGTACTATAAAATCCATTTATTTTTTTGTGGGTGTGGGGTCTCAAAGCTGATGTCAAATCAGATGCTCAATAGGGTTTAGGTCTGGAGATGCTTGGCCACACCAGCAGCTTTACCTTCAGTTTCTTAGAAAGGCAGGGGTCATCTTGGAGGTGTTTGGAGTCATTATCATGTTGAAATATGAAGGGAAGGGATCATGCTCTGCTTCAGTATATCAGAATACATATTGGCATTCATGGTTCCCTCAATGATCTTTAACTCCCACAGCCGGCAGCACTCATGCAGCCCCAAACCATGACACTAAACCACCATGCCTGACTGTAGGCAGTACACACTTGTCTTTGTTCTCATCACATGGTTGCCACAAAACACACACTTGACACCATCTGAACCAAATAGGTTTACCTTGGTCTAATCAGACTACAGGACATGGTTCCAGTAATCCACGTCCTTTGGTTGTCTTCAGCAAACTGTGGTTTTTATTGTGCATCATCTTTTGAAGAGTCTTCCTTCTGAGTGACAGCCATGCAGATCATTGTGATGCAGTGTGCATGTGAGTCTATTCTGAAATCTTTGCCTGGGAGACATCTTGCTGATGCAGTATAACTATCTTGTGTCTTGTTGCTGTGCACAATCTTCTTATGGTGTGTGACCAGTGATGGCTTTTTGAGTGGAGTTCTTCCATGAAGACCACTTCTGGCAGTCGTCCCCGAATAGTAGATGGGTGTAACTGGTCCCACTGGCTGCTGCCAGTGGGACCAGTTCTGCCAGTTCTGAGCTAATGGCACTGCTTGACTGCAGCTCTAATTTCAAAGGAAAGTGATCATGATGTGTCTTTCATCTGCTGCAATGTTTTCTTGGCCGGCACTGCATCTACAGTTCTTAACAATGGCCCTTTCTTGGTGCATTTAAAAAGTTAAACAGAACATCCTGAAACCCCAGTCTACTTTGAAATCTTTGCTTTGGGAGATACCTTGAGATGCAGTATAACTACCTTGTATCCTATTGTGGTGCTCAGTAATCTCATGGTGTATGACCTGTGATAGTTTTTTGAATGAAATTCTTCCATGAAGACCACATCTAGCCAGATGTCCCCAAACAGTAGATGGTGTAACTGGTCCCACTGATTCGTGCCACTTCTGATCTAGTGGCACTGCTGGATTGCTGCTCCAAATTGCCAGGGAGACATCTTGCTGATGTAGTATAACCATGGTACCTTGTGTCTTGTTGCTGCACTCAGTGTTCTCATAATGTGGGACCTGTGATGGCTTTTTGAGTGAAGGTCTTCTACGAAGACCACTTCTGGCTGACGTCACTGAACAGTAGACTGGTGTAGCTGGTCCCACTGGTTGCTGCCAGTTCTGAGCTGGTGGCATTGCTGGACTGCTGCTCCAATTTCAAAGAAAAGTGATCATGAGGTGTCTTTCATCTGCTGCACTGTTTACTTGGTCAACACTGCATCTATGTCCTTAACAATGACCTCTTCTTGGTGCTTCTAAAAAGGTTAAACAGAACATCCTGAAACCCCAGTCTACTTTGAAATCTTTGCTTTGGGAGATACCTTGAGATGCAGTATAACTACCTCGTGTCTTATTGTGGTGCTCAGTAATCTCATAGTATATGACCTGTGATAGTTTTTTGAATGAAATTCTTCCATGAAGACCACATCTAGCCAGATGTCCTCAAACAGTAGATGGTGTAGCTGGTCCCACTGATTCGTGCCACTTCTGATCTGGGGGCACTGCTGGATTGCTGCTCTAAATGTAAAGGAAAGTGATCATGATGTGAATTTTATCTGTTGCACTGTTTACTTGGCCAAAACTTCACCTACGGTCTTTTGCAATGGCCATTTCTTGGTGCTTCAGAACATTCTGAAACCCCAGTCTGCTTTGAGATCTTTGCTTTTGGATACGCCTTGCTTGTGCAGTATAACTACCTAGTGTCTTGTTGTGGTGCCCAGTCTTCTCATGGTGTATGACCTGTGATGGTTTTTTGAATAAAATTCTTTCATGAAGACCACGTTTGGCCAGATGTCCCCAAACAGTAGATGAGTGTAGCTGGTCTCACTGGTTCTTGCCACTTCTGATCAAGGGGGTACTGCTGGATTGCTGCTCCTAATGTAAAGGAAAGTGATCACGATGTGTCTTTTATCTGTTACACTGTTCACTTGGTCAACACTGCATCTATGGTCTTTTACAATGGCCATTTCTTGGTGCTTCTAAAACGTTAAACAGAACATCCTGATCCCCAGGTTGCTTTGAACTCTTTGCTCTGGGATATGCCTTGCTTGTGCAGTATAACTACCTAGTGTCTTGTTGTGGTGCTCAGTCTTCTCATGGTGTATGACCATCGATGGCTTTTTGAGTGACATTCTTTGGGGGAAAACCACTCCTGGCCAGACGTCCCCAAACAGTAGATGGGATTAACTGGTCCCATAGGTTGCTACCAGTTCTGAGCTGGTGGCATTGCTGGACTGCTGCTCCAATTTCAAAGGAAAGTGATCATGAGGTGTCATTCATCTGATGCACTGTTTTCTTGGCCAACAGTGCATCTATGGTTCTTTACAATGGCCATTTCTGAAACCCCAGTCAGCTTTGAAATATTTGCTTTGGGATACACCTTGCTGGTGCACTATAACTACCTACCCTGTGTCTTGTTGCTGTGCTTAGTCTTCTCATAGTGTCTGACCAGTGATATGAAAGTGTCTTCCCACCCTCCCCTTTGTAGCAGAGTTTTGCTGTTCCTCACCTTCTCATCTATCAATCCATCTACACACCCTAAATTCTTCTGTTAACCCCTTCTTAGCCATAAACTATCCTAACTTTTTGCCCTTTTGCCATTTTGCAAAATGCCCAAAAAATTGGATTGTGGCAAATGTGATTTTTTTTTTGGTGAAATTTAAAGCTAATTTGACTTCGAATCAACTTGCTCAGCTCTTCTGGTCACCTCATGCCACTCATCTCAGCCAAAAACTAACAGTAAGGAAGGAGGCATCTGTAATCTTGTGCTTGGCTTTGACACCCCAACTGGTAAAAGGACTTCTCTTCACTAATCCCATAGCAGCCACATGGAGTCTTGAGCACCTCATCTCGGCTGGACGTGATGAGATTATTCAGGATTTAGTTTCCACGCTGTAAATTGCGTGTTATGAAGGAGAGGGAAGCGTTTAATCAGAGAGCGATGCAGGGACAAGTGCTCTTCAATAGAGAAATAACACAATTTATCCACGCTCGCTCCTAACAAATCCTGTCCGTGTGTGTCGTGTTCAGTGACTGCCCCTGTTCCATCATTTCCATCTCCTTATGAGAACCTCCGATGGTTATTGACTGAACGCTTCAGTTCTGGTCGCTGGGAGTAGCTGATGGTCTTAGAAAACATCCATGCATACAGATTGAGCAATTTTTCTCTAATCCAGATAATCTGGAAAGTGTCATAATCCAGAATCAAAGAGGGGATTAGGGAAATCCCTCTAATTAAAAGCGGTTGGAATTTGGATGCAAAACTGGACCTGAAATGAGATCCTCATGGAGTTGGATTCATTCATAACCCGATAAAAAATAGTCGTGATGACCGTATGGAGAAACGGGGCTATAGTAATCCAACAGGGAACATGATTATTACCAACTCATAAACATATATATCTTACATATGGACTCCCTAGACGTATCTTCCTCTTGATTACATTCCAGAGGTTTTCAACAGGGTTCAAGTCTGGCGATTGGGCAGACCATGACAGGGTTTTGATATGGTGGTCCTTTATCCACACATTGATTGACCTAGCTGTGTGGCATGGCGCAATGTCCTGCTGGAAAAAACAGACCTCAGAATTGGGGAACATTGCCTGAGCAGAATGAAGCAACTGAATTCCAGGATAACCTTGTTTGCCGCTTGATTCATACATCCTTCTTAAAGTTTAATCTGCCCAATTTCTAGAGTAAAGGCCACTTTACACACAGCGACATCGCTAGCGATGTCGCTGGTGAAAGCACCCCCCCATCGGTTGTGCGTCACGGGCAAATCGCTGCCTGTGGCGCACAACGTCGCTAACACCCGTCACACCTACTTACCTTCCTAGTGACGTCGCTGTGGCCGGTGAACCGCCTCCTTTCTAAGGGGGCGGTTTGTGCGGTGTCACAGCAGCGTCACTAAGCGGCCGCCCAATAGAAGCGGAGGGGCGGAGATGAGCAGACGTAACATCCCGCCCACCTCCTTCCTTCCTCATTGCCGGCTGCCGCAGGTACGAAGTTGTTCCTCATTCCTGGGGTGTCACACGTAGCGATGTGTGCTGCCGCAGGAACGACGAACAACCTGCGTCCTGCAACAGCAACGATATTCGGGATTAGAACGACGTGTTAACGATCAACGATTAGGTGAGTACTTTTGATTGTTAGCGGTCGTTCATGCGTTTCACACGCAATGACGTCGCTAACGAGGCCGGATGTGCGTCACGAACTCTGTGACCCCCAACGACATCTCATTAGCGATGTCGTGTGTAAAGCCCCCTCTGACGCTGCGCATTCATTAACATGTTAGCACGCCCACAGCTTACATGCTAAAGGGGCTGACTAGCCAAGAGAACTAACGCCCTTGCGACTAGTTCCTGGCCTCATTAACATTAACATATTATAAAGGATCATTAGAAATACTTTTTCCAAAGATCTCTTTATCTATGCTACTAGATACAGGGACTACTGGGCAGGGATTAGCAATATGCACCCAGAACTGATTGTGGTTTTGGGTGCATACAGGACCTGACAGGTTCACTTTAATAGGTGTGAAAATTTTAGACCCCTCTATTAATATCAGCCCCCCGACTGGATCTGAAATATACTCGTAGCCCTTATAATATTATCAGACCCCTAAATATATATTAGACTGTGGGGCTCTGCAATGATAAAATTCCCAACACCAGATCCCCAAAAATGAATACCAGACCCCATAATCGATCCCATAACCATTAGATCTGCTATATTATTACCAGATCCCACAAATAGATATCAGACCCTAGACCAGACTCCAAAATTAATGTTAGACCCCTGACTAAACCCCCTAAACATATTTAGATTAATACTAAACCCAAGATCTATGTGTAAATACGCTCTGACCCCAGACCCCCTAAATTAAGATCGAACCACAGACTAGAGTCTTACATATATTCAGATGTATCATATTAATACCAGATCCAAAATTTAATCAGACCCTCGACCTTCTGTATTAATACCACCTCACCGGATCAGACGGTTTTAACCTGTTTCCAACCACCGACTGTAGGTTATCGTTGGTGCTTGCTTGGCTTTGTGCCGTGCCAACGTTTCTCTACAATCAGTGGTAAGGCTGGGATAGAGACCACTAAAGTCCTGCAAACGCCGGGACTCCTGTGCAGAACCCTATATTGGATCGGTGATATAATTTGGACCTGGTTGGATCAGGTCCTGATGATGTTAACCCTTTGCTATCTTCTATATGCCACGATCAATAGTGATGGCGGAATATAGAAGTTTGTGAGAGAGAGTGGGATGGACAAAGAGGGGAGGAAAAGACGAAAGTGAAAAATTTAAAAATGGCCATGGTGAGAATTGGTTGATAATGTATCTTAGACAAGACCCCTACATATATTCAGACCTACACCCCCTATAATAATATCAGACAAAAGACTAAATTTCTATTTATATTCAGACGTACTGTATTAATATCAGACCCCTAAATATATTCAGACTCCACTCCTGATAAAATACTCCTTTCCTGACTTTTTCTGGACCGCAGTACCTGGTACAAGTACAAGAACGAGGGAGGCGCTGTGGAGTTGGACATGCTGATCACACATTGGTGGACTATCCTGCAGTGAGACCTCCCTCCCCAACATTGCCGCATTTCATGAACCCCCCCCCTCCACCCATAATTTTTCGTTTTGGCTGTTTTGCCTAGAATCTGCCCTTACCGAGAAGAAATGTGCTGAATCGTCTCCAAGTCTGCTCTACTGGTAAATGCAATTTATGTATAAGGCAGAAAATCATAATGCACACCTGCACTGAATAATGTGTGAGGCTGGCATCGCACCGCGCTAATCTTGGCACCGTCCGTGGTAATTAGTGCCAAGCCGGAGTACCCTTCATGTGTCTTATCAGATGATATTTTAATGCAGCCGCTATCCTGTTACTGGTGAACGGTGACAAAGCTGGGCTCAGCACAAAGCTCCGGCACCGGGAGGACACAATGTAGAAACAAAGAGAGACAATTCTAATACAAAGTAGAACAAGTGTAAAATGTTAGGTCAATGGCTGGCCAGCACAAAAATAAGAGTTATCCCCAATCTGTATGTGTCTGACCACTGGGACCTACAGCGATCCCAAAATTGGGTCGTGGGAAACAGCAGCCCAATCCTGAGTATTCCTAAATTTGTAATATTTTCTTACCTGGTGTAATCACCGCTGTTTTCCTGAATCCGGCGCTGTTTTTCTTTTCCTCTTGCGCCTCTCCATTCCTGAGATATGGCCTTCTATTCCCAGCATATAAATCTGCTACTTTTAGCCAAGTGGGTGTGGTTCTCAAGTTTTCTTTGAGGGCATCTTCTTCAGGGTCACACCCAGTTGTCTAACAAGAGTATATTTTTTTCCATCTTCCCTGTTTATAAATATAGTCTTAATAGGCAACTGGGTGTGACGCTCAAGAAGATGCCCTCAAAGGAATGTTGAGAACCACGCCCACTTGGCTAAAAGTAGCAGATTTATGTGCAGGGAAGATGGAGCCATATTTCAGGAATGGAGAGGAGCAGAAACGCAAGAAAAACATCGCCGGATTCAGGATAAGGCCGGGGCCACACGGGGATTACTGTGATCCTCTCGCATGACACTCGGCTCACGCTGGCAGTACAACAGAGCCGAGTGTCATGCGAGTGTCCCTGCGACTAAGGTCCAATCATGCGAGCGGACATCAGCTGCGGGGGGCGGGCCAGCACTGAGGAGGGGAGGGCTGAAGGTGCGAAGCTGCCGTTCTTGCCCTGCACTCGCGGTAAGCCGGTGTACCGCGAGTGCAGTGCGATTTTTCTCTCGCCCCATAGACTTGAATGGGTGCGAGGGAAACAAGGATCACATTACAGTTGCAGCAGCTGCGATTGTTTTCTCAGTACGATTAGGGCTGAGAAATTAATCGCTCATGTGTGCTGACACACAGGCTAATATTGGTCCGAGTGGAATGCGATTTTTTATCGCACTCCACTCGCACCGATTTTCATGCCGTGTGTCTTAGGCTTTACAGCAGGGATTATGTGGCACCCCTGGGCTTCAGGCGTCACAGGGTATATTACACCACTTTTCAGGGGTAATATCTATCCCGGGTCAGGAGGGGATTAACCTGCTGGTGCCTTCACAAAACACACACAAACAAGGTGCTTACTAACAGGGGGTTGAACTAGGGCAGACAGGATAATTTGTCATCATGAAGCATGGGATTTTCTCAGTCGCTAGGACAACCTCTGGGGGCGGGCACCACATGAGGTAGAAGTAGGCGAAACCAACACACTTGAGACAGAACCTTCCCGGGCACAGCTTGGGATAACAACACCTAGCACTGACAACAGGATTGAGTGTTTCTTTCTCTTCGTTGCCCCTTGGCTTGGAGCAGGAGGCTCAGCCTAGGTTTCGGTTAGCAACCGAGGGACACTTCACTAACTGACTTCCACGAACACCGGCGGTGACCGCCGACAGATCCGGAATTGGCTGGAGCCCATCGTGGCTGAGAACGGTACTCTGGGGCAGCACCTGAACAAACTGTGAGTAAAAAGACTTGGAACCGCAGCCCCTGCCTCTGTCTCTCCTTTAACCGGCGCCGACGCCCAGCACTGAGGCTCCAACGGGGCTACCACCAACCCCACCCTCCATCATCCTCCCCGGGGAAATCCTGCTCCACCTGTGGGGAGCAACACCATCCCGGCTGCACCGATGAGAGACCCTGCAGTGGCGGCCACGTACCACAGGTTGCGTCACGATCATCCTAAAAAGACTTTCCTAGCCGTCACTACCACCCCCCGTCCTCCATTCTTGCCTCCCGTCCACCGCCATCCTTCCCTTCTTGTACGCCTCGGGGCAACGGAACCGGGCCAAGCCACCCCGTGACGACGCAGAGGATCTGCACCCCCGGCTCCACAACGAGTAGGGTAAAACACCTGCCATGTGGGGCGCTACATTTACACCAGGTGAAATAATTACATATTTATTATAAGTGATTGGTAAAGTTTAAAGAAGGTGTGGTTCATGCAAAGAAGTCCATAACAGAGGTCAGACCGCACTCTTTGAAGTATACCAAATGATCTTCTTTATTTAGTAAAGGGGCATAGTAAGAAGCAGGAGAGGAGCTAGGTGCAGGCTCCCTCCAGGACGACGGCCGTTTCGCGTCTAATTACGCTTTGACAGGTTACGCTTGGACCCGTCGAAGCGTAATTAGACTCGAAACGGCCGTCGTCCTAGAGGGAGCCTGCACCTAGCTCCTCTCCTGCTTTTTACTATGCATCTTTAATAAATAAAGAAGATCATTTGGTATACTTTAGAGAGTGCTGTCTGACCTCTGTTATGGACTTTAAATGGATTTTTTTATCTGACCGGACGTGCACCTCTGAGCCGACATCACGGAGTACCTGAACTGATCCTCACTCCTGTGCGACACCCTTCTAAGGTAACGCTTGGTGGTGCGGGACTTTTTTTTCTTCTGTGTTCTCATGCGAAGAAGCCCCAAAAGTAGGAATAATACTGGGAAAGCTAAGCAGGGGTGGGGATCACATTTTGGGAAGAAGAAACAGCCTGGTAACCAGTACAACCAGTATGCACTAGGCTGCGGTTCCCATTTATTACTCTGCTCACGTCACTGCCCCTATGATAATTACATTTTTATTTGCACCTACTAAAATAAAAATCTTCCGCTCGCCCCTCCTGACTCGTAATAAGTCAGTTTCTCTCCCGCTGTCACATCTCCGCTACTCAAGGTAATTTTGAAGCTTGATAATTTATAATTTAAATTGTCCGTTCCCAACTTTTCTGCTCGGAGTCTCATCTTAAAATTTCATGATCAATTTTGCCTTTCATCTTTCTGGATTATATGAAAGAGCCAATTATATTTTCTTAATAAAAATCTGGGACTTGATTAATTGACTATATAAAGAGATATGAGATGTGAGGATGAAGCGATCTCTATAAATACACGATGATGGATATCGCCGCTGACGGGGGAGGTTTGTCACGTTGGGTGTTTGTGTCTTGTGGATTATTTACATGGATTTTACACAATTTATTCTTGTATTTAAAGGGCTAGTAAACCTGTTATTTAGGCAGGTGAGAAATGCAAAATTCTAAAGGGGGAGGGGTAGTTCAATTAAAACATTATGATGCCTATGATAGAGGTGTCACGGGGTCCTTCTCTGATATCACGCAATCAACAGAGCGAGGGATGGGTTAAGAATCCAATGGTCCTTTATTCCAAGCCTGTCAGAAGATCCATAATATAATCCACCACACAGAGGGTAAAATAGTCCAGTAATGGCATAAATGTCCTGGGGATCAGTCACAATCCTTCAGCAGTCCTTCTCCAGGGAAATCGGGGTTTCTCACAGTCTCTCTGGGGTGTCAACGTTCCCCTCAGAGGTTCAATCTTGCTCCTTCTCTCTTCTCCTGCTCAGCCAGACTGAATCACTAATCCCTCACATAAGCAGAGAGTTTAGGTGGATTCCAGGCCCCCTCCCCCACACCTAGGGACAAGAAGCACTTCAAGGGGTTATAACCCTGCAGACAGGATAAAGAATACATCGAATAGACAGATCACCATAACCAAAACATGAAACGCCACAAAATGGTACATGAGTCACCCACAATACCCCTCATCACAGGAGGATTGACCTGTGACTTACTTGGGCTAAATAGCAAAAAATCCCTAAGAAAAAGAATTTAGAAAAAATATTAAATCGCAAAGTCCTTCACTGCAATCACTTCTGTTGGGAAACTGGAGTTACCTTGTCAGGTGCGATGATTAGAGGCAAGAAATACTATGAATTTGAGTATATTAGGCATAACCTAAAATGTGTTAGCCCTAATGCAAAATCTCCAAAAGTATTGGAGTAATTCTTGGGTCCCTTGTACTTTCCAGGATAAGAATGTAACTGCAATCACTGTATCCACTATAGTAACATCACTGGTGTAACATACTTACTATAGCTCCAGCAATTTACTCACCAGCGCTGCCAGGTTGCGTCCTCCCCCACAGATCCATGGAATCCCATGTGGTCGTCTGCCTCTGTCCCCCCCCAGGGTTGTGTGCACACGGCACAGGCTCACTGGGAACGTGCCTAGTACGGCGTGATATTTCCAGGAAATGCCTCTCAGCCTATGGCAACATGTATTTAAGGCACCCTCCCATTAGGGAAGGTGCCTGAGCAACGACCTTAGTTAGTCAGTATACCAGTCTGCTAGCTGGTTGTCAGGTTTCCATGCGACTGTCCCATTATCCCTGTGTCCATCACCTTTATCTGCCTTCCCATGCCTATCTGTCCCTGTCGTGTCCACCATATCTGTCCTTACCCAACTGCCTGTCTGTCTCAGTCATTTTTTAATGTATCGGCTGATATCTGTGCCCATAACTGAGTATGTTACTTGTCCTGGGGGTTAGCTGCCACAGTCACTGCCTTGGGAGTGGTACATGGCTTAGTTAAAAAACCCAGGTTCCCCCCTGTGGTCCAGTGGGTCCACTAACCCCGCTCGCTGCCTCTACACTGGCCACAAGCGTTACACTTTCTATAAGAGTTATCAAGAGACTCTTGGAAAATGAAGACTAGGGGTAGATACCTAGTGACATCATTAGTGGGTCAGTGGTGTAAGCTGGCACTGGAGAGACTGTTTTGAGGACTGTCACTTATAGGGCACTTCACAGAGCACTGTAATGGCAGCATTGTCTTACCATAGCTAAGTTTTCTGACTGAAAAGTGTTGGTTTTTGCCTTGACGCAATATATTTAATGTACCTGGAACATTTTAAGCTGTACTATTAAATTGGTGAAGTTTATATCGAAATGGCTGGATAGCAGTTGTAGGAGCAGCATGTTTTGATCTGTTATGGTGGCAATGTGGTTGGTACTGGTACAAGGGCACCATGGTGGGTACTATGTTAGCTCCACTGTGGATGTCATTGATATGGCACACTCAGCTTTCAGTCTTGGGGGGTAATTTAGCTGACATTGTGAGGGGGCAGTATCGCTCTCACCTCCATAAGAGCTGACATTGTTATAGGGCCACCTTGGTCGCCACTTTGGGATTTGGCAGTCTGCCCTTATTTCATTCCTGCTGCTCCCTTTTTTAAATCCGCCATACAACTCTATAGATATGGATGTTTTTGGTCTCTGGGGAGACCTAATCAAGGACCATGTCTGAAATTAGGATTCTTTTAGGTGTTGTTGACTCACGATGATGCTCTTCTGTGCTTGTTGTCCAAGTCTAGTCTCAATCATACTTTTTCCACCATTTTTAGGGATGTTTCAGTAATTTCCCCATCTGTGACCTTCTGGTAATGCCATGATCTGCCATTGAATGCCAAATTTTGGGTGATAATTTACAGGCGTTTATCGAAATCCAGGAAGGTTTCCAAATATGTAGTTTATGAATGCTATGAATTATTGGAAGGTAGCTGAGTGATAACCGGTATACCGCCTGACATTGATACAGACCCATGGAAGCGCCCATCAGCGTGAAACGGCCATCGTCTGTGTGCATTCCGGCACTTTCCCCCTCCCGTGTCTCTGCGGTCCCCTAATCAGGGACGTGTTATAAGAGATATGCAATAAATTTGGACTTTTTACTTTGTGGAGATGGCAGTGATTTACCTTCTTATTTGGATGTAGCGCCTGACATTTTGTGGTCACATACAAGGGCATAGCTATTGGGGCAGCAGGGGTAGTCCCTCCAGTTCCCTGAGTGAGCTCAAAGTCCCCGATGTCAGTAAAATAGATGGGTTCATGTCATGAGTGTCCCTCTCTGGGGAGACCTCTGACGAGTCTAAGATCAGAAGATCACAACGCCTTATTGCTCGCAGATCCACTACTTGTATTTGAGCAAAACTACTTTATTTTAGTGCTATAGGGGTTAAAGACTCTTTCCTATCTGGCTGTCCTTGTAGCCTTAATCCCAGGTGCAGCTCTTATGTGACCACTCCCCTTCACTATAAATAGTCACTAGTCTTACCATCTGACACCGGTTAGAGAATCATCTTTCTTATGTTGGCCACTTTGGAAGGAGCCAGTCTCTGGAAGAAGCTGAAGAGTCGTGTCAGTTACATTTGTGGTGCTTAGCTGCATTGGAGGAGTTTGGAGTGTTTTCCTTTTGTGTCTATTTACCCCCTGTCTGTTTCCCTTCCCTTGTGCTATATTATTGAAGTGGTGAGACTAGTGCTCTCCCCGGCCTTCTCACTAGCCAGGGTGAGTTTCGGGCAAGCGAGGGCCTGAGGCACGTGAATGCAATATGTGGAAGAACCTTTATAGGGATGTTATAGAGTGCAGGGATCAGCCTCAGGTGATTTGCAGGAGCTGACCTTGCTTCCCTCTCCCTAAAGCCAGGGCTCACTGTTGTATCGTGTTCCCTGTGTTCCCAGTGAGTTGCGTCGCTCTCCGGCTGGGAGGTCCCTTATACCAGTTGTAACTCTATCTGTCTCCCTTCCTTTCTGTTGTATTATTGAAGTGGTGAGACTAGTGCTCTTGCCGGCCTTCTCACTAGCCAGGGTGAGTTCCAGGCAAGCAAGGGCCTAGGCACGTGGATTCAATGGGTGGAAGAACCTGTATAGGGATTTTATAGAGTGCAGGGATCAGCCTCAGGTGATTTGCAAGAGCTGACCTTGCTTCCCTCTCCCTAGAGCCAGGGCTCACTGTTGTATCGTGTTCCCTGTGTGTCCTGTGAGTTACGTCGCTCTCCGGCTGGAAGGTCCCTTATACCAGTTGGAACTCTATCTGTCTCCCTTCCTTTCTGTTGTATTATTGAAGTGGTGAGACTAGTGCTCTTGCCGGCCTTCTCACTAGCCAGGGTGAGTTCCGGGCAAGCAAGGGCCTAGGCATGTTGATGCAATGGGTGGAAGAACCTGTATAGGGATGTTATAGAGTGCAGGGATCAGCCTCAGGTGATTTTCAGGAGCTGACCTTGCTTCCCTCTCCCTAGAGCCAGGGCTCACTGTTGTATCGTGTTCCCTGTGTGTCCTGTGAGTTACGTCACTCTCCGGCTGGGAGGTCCCTTATACCAGGTGGAACTCTATCTGTCTCCCTTCCTTTCTGTTGTATTATTGAAGTGGTGAGACTAGTGCTCTTGCTAGCCTTCTCACTAGCCAGGGTGAGTTCCAGGCAAGCAAGGGCCTAGGCACGTGGATTCAATGGGTGGAAGAACCTGTATAGGGATTTTATAGAGTGCAGGGATCAGCCTCAGGTGATTTGCAGGAGCTGACCACACTTCCCTTTCCCTAGAGCCAGGGCTCACTGTTGTATCGTGTTCCCTTTGTGCCCTGTGAGTTGCGGCGCTCTCCGGCTGGGAGATCCCTTATACCAGGTGGACTCCGGTAGTCAATGCATGACAGAACGCCTTCATTTATGCTGTGGGGCTTAAAAGTGGGTTTTTCCATAGAATATAAATAATTTTTTAAGAACCCAGACTGAAGTAATACCAACCCTCAGCGTTCTCATGCAGATATTCTCCTCTTTTTGGCAATTACTCAGTCCCCACTGGCTCTATCTACTGATCCCTTCTTGACATGCCGTAAATTGCCAGAAATGCTCTGTTTGGCAATCAGTTGCCAAAGCTGATCACAACTGTGGCCAGTAATTGACTTAGCGAGCAATTCCAGTCAAGATGGGACCAAAAAGTAGGAAATAGAGTCAATGGGGGACCAGGTAAGTGGAAGATACAGGGAATTGGTGAGACTATTTTTTTTTTTTATTGTTTTAGTCTAAGACCTTTAAAAATTATTTTTTTTTTATTCCCTGGTATACACCTTTGGCTGTATAACGTCTTTCTGTGTAGTTGCAGTTCATTACACCTAGGCAGTTACATGTTTCCTTTGTGCAGAGCATTTTGCATTTGGAGATGCTCTGCTGTGTTTCTCTGAGCACTAGCTTACATGTTGTTTTACAGCACAGGATTCCATGCAGGTTCTGGGAGGTGCCATTACTCAGGTGTTCCACCTTCCTGGTAATTGCTCTGTTTCAATACTGAGCATGCTCTCTCAGAACCTTGCCAGTAGTACTCTCTGGTTCTGCAGTTGTGCTCTTGGCTTGTGTTTGTGCTTGTGTTCTAATATTAGTTTCTTGACCCCGGACTGTTATTTGACTCCTTTCTGCCCCCTCCCTGTTCTTGTCATTACTTCCTGGCTTCTGACCTCTGACCGTTACCTGACCACGTCTCTATCTGCTCCCTGAATCTAATATGTACTCACCTGGAATTCTGACCCTCGGCCTGTGACTTGACTGCGTTTCTGTTTACTCCCTGTGTCCTGTTGTTTCCTGACCCCGGCTTGTCTGCTACCCTTCTGTCTATACTATCCGTAAGCAGTGACTAGTATCTCATGTACAATCTGTAACGATATATCTAACAGCAGATTGCTCAGCAGAAAGGTTATACACCTAAATGTTTGTAAGACTAATACATCAATCCATTAACAAGTATAAAAATTCATGAAGCAAACTGCTTGCTAAAGTGCAATGTATCCATGGACTACGCAAACAACTAAATGTTATGCAGGAATCTGCTACGATATGCAGGAATTTCCCCCCGTTGAAGCCTTTCTCCTTCCTCCCTGTCAAACCTGCGCCCATTATCCGCATACATATTTTCAAAAGAGGAACAGTAATTGATGTGAAGTTGAGGTTTAATGAAGTGACATTAAACAGGCATCATTAGGCACTTAGCTTTTCTATTACTGTACGTCAGGCAGACTGTTGATAAATACATTATGTTCCTTCCCGAAAGACGGGCGCGCCGGGGACGGTTATCTCTACAAAGTTTACCAAGTGAAAACGTGAGAATAGTCATTCCTCAATTAACTGCGGTTGATTTATTAGACGCCGGGAAATTAAAGCAGATGGTTATTTAGCCGCCATCATTTTTCGCAACTCTACATGGAGACTCGTGCTGCGCTTTCAAACATGGGCCATGAGCGAATCAATTTGATGCCAGTTGAATTTGTGTTGAAATTTTTTTTTAAAAAAAATGTCACAATATGACACTGGGATAGTGAGGGACAGGGGTTCCTATGCTGTCCCTCACGCGAGGGGACACTAGGTTGTCTCTAACCTCAGGGTTACTCCTGATGGTGGAGATGCCATAAGTCCCATGCCTGGATATGCTCCTATCCAGAACTAATTTGATTCTCCCTCCCATCAGGGATGGAAGAGGCAGGAGTTAGATGGAATCACAGATAAAAAGATAGACAGGGGAAAACAACTCTGACACACTGCAAACAGACAGGAACCAACTGAAAAGAAAAACAAGAGCAGGAAGGCAGCAACAACAAAAAAACAACAAGGATTAACTCCACAACCACACATAGCAACAAGTACTACAAACACCAGTAAGTCTAGATAACAACACCTCACCAGACCAGCTAAGATAAACTATAGCTAGTACTAATGGATGTGTCCAGCCAGCATATATAGGAGGGGAACATATGTAATTGTCTTCTCCATAACGTAAGATGGAAACACAGGTAAAGACAGTCAAGGGAAAAGAAAAACTCTGACACACTGCACACACAGCAGTTAAATGAAATACGTGCTCACCCTGTGCTTCCGTGAAGAGACCTCTATAAGAAGGATCCAGGACACATCAGTAAACGGAAGCAGTATATTTCTATGCATTTCAAAGCCTTCTGGCTTCTTCTTCAGGGAAACTCAGCAGAAAAGCAAGAGCAGCTAAGTAGCAACAAAGGGCTACAAGGGTTAACTCCACAACCACACTCAGCAACAAGTACCACAATCACCAGATCACAACACCTCACCAGACCAGCAAAGATAAACTATAGCTGGCATAGAAGGAAGGATCTAGCCAACATATATAGGAGGGGAGCAGATGTTATAGGGCTCCCCCACAACATGTGATCAAAGGAGACTAAAGGCCCCGTTACACGCAACGACGTATCTAACGATATATCGCCGGGGTCACGGATTCCGTGACGCACATTCGCCATCGTTAGTGATGTTGTTGCGTGTGACCCCAACGAGCGGCCGTTAACGATGGAAAATACTCACCAAATCGTCCATCGTTGACACGTCATTCATTTTCAAAAAATCGTTGGTTATTGAGGACGCAGGTTGTTCGTTGTTCCCGTGGCAGCACACATCACTACGTGTGACACCTCGGGAACGACGAACTACAGCTTACCTGTGTCCTCAACGAGCATTTGGGGAGCTGCTCTCCACTCCTTCTCTTCTATTGGCAGCCCGCTCTGTGACATTGCTATGACGCCGAACGAACCTCCCCCTTTTAGGCAAGGTTGTTCACTGCCCACAGTGACGTCGTTAGGGAGGGCTGTACGTGTGACACGGACAAGCGATATTGTGCGCCGCGGGCAGCGATTTGCCCGTGATGCACAAACGACGGGAACGGGTGCCATTGCTAGCGATGTCGCTCCGTGTAAAGCCCCCTTAACAAGCAGACAAGAAGAGATTAACTCTTGCTAGCCTGCCTATGAACTACCACTCTGCAGGCCGACGCCCTGCTGTTCACAGGCACCGGAGAAGTTTTTGGGTGGAATGCCAGAATCTGTAGTCTGAACAGATCCCGATGCCGGCATGATAGTCGGCGACGTTTGTAAAAATCTCCATGTGACAAAAATTTGCTGAAGCCGGCAACTTGTTTTTATATATTGTACAGTGACTTGAAAAAGTATTCATGCCCCTTGTACTTTTTCTTTACATTTTTTGGATGCTACACTCAAAAATTTTAGTATTTTTTATTGGGAATTTATGTGCCATACCAACACTAAAGGGGGCTTTACACGCTACAATATCGTTAATGTTTTGTCGTCGGGGTCAAGTTGTTAGTGACGCACATCCGGCGTCATTAACGATATCGTAGCGTGTGAAACTGACCAGCGACCTTAAGCGACCTCAAAAATGGTGAAAATCGTGCACCATAGAGAGGTCGTCCCAAACTCAAAAATTGGTAAGGGTTGTTAATCCAGGTGGTTCATCGCTTATGCGGCAGCACACATCGCTATGTGTGACACCGCAGGAGCGAGGAACGTCTCCTTACCTACCGCCGGCCGCAATGCGGAAGGAAGAAGGTGGGCGGGATGTTACGTCCTGCTCATCTCCGCCCCTCCGCTTTGATTGGCCGGCCGCTTAGTGACGTTGCGGTGACGTCGCTGTGATGCCGAACGTCCCTCCCCCTTGAAGGAGGGATTGTTCGGCAGTCACAGCGCCGACGCCGACCATGTAAGTATGTGTGACGCTGCGTAGCGATAATGTTCGCTACGGCAGCGATCACAAACAATCGCATGCGCGACGGGGGCGGGTACTTACACGCTCGCTATCGCTAGAAATTGCTAGCGATGTCGCTACCGTGTAAAGCCCCCTTAAGTTGCAAGTGTTTGTGAAGTGTAAAGGAAATGAAACAATTTTCTAAATATTTAAAAAAAATAAAAATTTAAAAATTGTGACGTACACACAGGGCACATGTACAACCCCTTCAAGTACACCAATATCTCCAGCATGGTATAAGCATGTGTTATTCGCGGTGCTTCTAGTTATAATGTATAATTGCAACCCTGGTGGATCAATGATTATTTTAACAAAAAATGGCTTTAACACTCAGTAGTTGGTGGCCCTGGAAGTTTCCTTGAACTTCACAATTTTACTCACTTCATGTCACCGACAGTTCATGAAATTCCCAGGTAATATACAATGTGATTGAACGCAGAGGGCAAACTCGAGGACATCAATCAGCGAGCCTGACTCAGCTTTAATGGAGGAAAGGAAAAAGAGAGCGAGAAGAAAAATGCCCGGGCGTCCAGACTTTATGTGAAGGAATTGCATTTTATACAGTATAAATTAAACATACCATATAATTAAAATATTAATAGTATAAAAAATATATTATGCTTACATTTTAGATATTTTCTTTATATTGATTTATTAATCTTGTTGTATATTGACTAAATACCTTTTATCATTCTCCTGCATCTTAAGCTAATCAGCGAGTAAAAGCCGAGGCAGGCAATGCAGCAGCCTTTTTTGTGTGTCGCAGGTCTGTACTCGGCGCCTCTCAGGATAGCCAACCATCCAAAAATTGCAGGACAGTCTGTAAAAATAAGGCTTTTTTTTTTTTGCTCTGTCCACAAAAAAAAGTCACCATCCTTGATTTTTTTGAAGTTGAAGAAATTTGTATAGATTATTTTGACTGTAGTTATCATCATTTCACAGATTACAGTGAACTCAGCTGATGTCTTCATATGAGACTTATGATTTGTAAATATGGTGTAACAAGAAGATTTTTGCAGGCAACTCCAACTGTCATGGCGGCATCAGGATCTGTGGAAAGTACAGAATCTGACACACTGCCTGCTAACGTCTCTGATGTCTATGGTCAGCGCAGGGAGACACAGGTTTCAACCCACAGACTTACGCAGGTTAGCAAGAATTAATCTCTGCTGTGGAGGAGCCAGTCACACTCGCTCCCCTCCTATATATGCTAGCTGGACTATTCCATTAATGGTAGCTATAGCTTACCTATATACCTTATCTGGTGAGGTCTTGTGATCCAGAATTACTGGTGGTTGTTGTGCATTAGCGGTTATGGTGTTGTTACTTTTTATTCCTGCCTTCTTGTTTTTTCTGTTTAGTCTCTTATAGTTTATTCCTATGAGTTTTCAGTGAGACTGAGTTTAGGTTTTCCCCTGTCTATCTTAATCTTTGTTTCCATCACACTTCTACTTCTTCCCTGAGGATGAGGAGGGGGTCCCGGATTAAATCTGGTAAGGAGAATAGTAAGCCACAGGACTCTGGTATCTCCAAGTTCAGGAGTAATCTGGAGGTCAAGGATAAGCCTGCTTTACACGTTGCAATTTCGCATACGATATCGTATGCGATTTGCAACGCCCCCATCGTATGTGTGGCACGTTCAATTTGTTGAACGTCCCGCACAAACGATTAACCCCCGTCACACGTACTTACCCGTCCATACGACCTCGATGTGGGCGGCGAACGTCAACTTCCTGGAGTGGGAGGGACGTTCGGCGTCACATCGACGTCACGTGGCAGCCAGGCCAATAGAAGCGGAGGGGCGGAGCTGAGCGAGACGTAAACATCCCGCCCACCTCCTTCCTTCCGCATTGTGGGCCGGGAGCCGCAGGACGCAGGTAACATCTGTTCATCGTTCCTGGGGTGTCACACACTGCAATGGGTACGATGAACAATCTGACGTGCAATTCTAGAGAAAGGTACGATGTGTATGCGATGAATGTTTTACCGTTCAATCGCAATCGCACGTACCTGTCACACACTGCAATGTAACTTACGATGCCGGATGTGCGTCACTTACGACGTGACCCCGCCGACACATTGTAAGATACATTGCAGCGTGTAAAGCGGGCTATAGCCTAGTGTCCCCTAGCGTGAGGGACAGTATAGGAGCTCCTTGTCTCTCGCTATCCTGCAGTGATATCGTGATACATGGATCACTTATAATCATAATGATTTATTGTATTTTTCCAATATGTCCATAAAAAAAATATTCTTCTGTCCCTGATTTTTTGATAAGTTGTTCAGAAATAAATAAAAAGCCAAGTTGGCAACCCTGGCACCTCGTCTCTCCCTGCAGTCACCGGCTCCTTTGTTTTGATGGATCTGGATGATGTCTCATGTCATCCAACCATGACTGCAAATCTCAAGTCGGTGAAGTTGAAGCATAAATCTTGGTAGGCATGCTTCGCTTTGCTCTTGTCAAGGATCGGGTGTAACGGATGACCAGGGAAGATGGGGTAGCCTATGGAGGCCCTAATGCTCGAGTACCTGAGTTCACTTCACACCTGGAGGTACCCTTGATGGTAGGGAGGTCCAGACCCCCAACCTGGCCCTGACTTTTGTCCTGACCCTGAAGTCCCCACCACCCAAGGGACTAACCAGGAGAGAGACCTCCAAAATCCGTATAACAAAGAACTACAAACTGGTAAAATAAAAACTCATACACACCTAAAAACTTACACCAGGGAACAACCAAGGATACATAGGTAAGGGATAACAAGGGAAAGGAGGTAGTACAAAAGAAAACAACTTGCAACAAACCGTAGAAGACAGCAACAGCAGCAACAGCAACAACCACATCCTCTCTGCTCCCAAGCTAGCTCCTAACTGAATAGAATAACCAGCATTAGGTCCAAGAAGCAGAGGGATTAAATCCCGGCCAGAAGTTGATTACCTGCTACCAGCTAAGGTAATCTGCTGCTAAACCAAAGAAGGAATTAACCCTTAATGTGCACAAAGGAAAAACTACATTTAAAGTGCGTAGTCCAGATGGTAAGGTAATAGCTAGCCCTGAGAGTGTCCTTATAGAAGTGACAGCCCTCCTGTGGAAGCTGATAACCCTGAAGTTAAGAAAGCACATGAGCATTGCAGTACTTTGCTCTTTGCTCTCAGGAGGGCACAGCAAAGTGCGCCTGCACAGGTCTGTGACTCACCTGCGCAGATTCAGGATTTTAAGCCCTGGGTGGATGATGTAGGAGACATCTTACTTATCCATCAATAAGGTTAGGCCAACGATTGTAGGAAGAGAGGTTGCGCCGAGCACATACCTGCGTAACAAAGTAGGAAAGACATGGCAGTTATGGTATGGGTGATCATATCCGATCCAGTCCTCTAATTAGAAATATATAGACAAGGCAATCCAATAAAGTGAAATGACAACGGAGATTTATTTAATGGTATATTAGCAATAAAAAGTGCAGAGTGAAAACGTTTCGATCTGATTCAGCCCTTCATCAGTTCATGGACTGCTGGGAGACCGGCTGCTTGGATGGCTGGCGCAGGTGCAGATATTTGGTGCCATCTATCACTATGGTAGACTCCACACCTGCGCCAGGGCTCCAAGAAGCCTTTTCCCAGCAGCCCATGAACTGATGAAGGTCTGAATGAGACCGAAACGTTTTCACTTTGCATTTTGTATTGCTAATATACCATCAAATAAATCACCAAGCGCATACCTGCAACACCCATTGGAATGGACCTTGCCTATTAGCAAAGAGAATGGGAGAATTACACAAGCTATTATAAAGGATCTGCAAGGGTGTAGGTCACTTATTCACAGATTAATGAAGTGATGTGTAGGAGAGCGTAAAAGTCAGAATTTTAGTTTATTTAGGGAAAACGTAGTGACAGTTTCCCTTTAAAATAAGGAGCTGTGTATGGAGACTTAAAGGAAGTAATGTATAAGAGAAAAGTATGCAAATTAGCGCTCTTGTAGAATGAAAGACGCTATCTTGCAAGTATCACCTAGGAGGGGTAGTAGCTACTAGACATGAGCAAACCAATTTAAGGCAAATCAAATTTGTGCAATGTTTAGGTGTCACGCCTGTCTCTCTGCATTATGGGACTAGTGACAGATTCAGGATTTGAGAGTTATTTTCCATTCTTGACTCTCAATATTAAACGTGTTTTCCTTCCCTTTCGCGATTGTTGCGTTAATGTCAGTGTTGGTTACCAGCAAGCAGGCTAATTACCAGCTCAGATGTTTCCAGTCCCTTTATATACCCTCAGCTATCTGCAGAGGGTGCCGGTTATTCTCTTTGCCATTTGGATGCTGGTCCTGGAGGTGGAAGGAGCTGCTGAAAAGCCTCTGTTGAATTGGTCTGGAGGCTGCAGTGTTGGTGCTGCCTGCAGCAGTCTGTTGTTGTGTTTCCTCCTGTCTGTCTTCCTGTCCTGGTGTGTTGTTTCAGTGCAGTGGTGGGACTAGTAATCCTTACCTGTCCACTCATTAGCCAGGGACTATTGTATGCTATTTTCAGGGCTTCAAGTTCCTGCCATTTGGATGCTGGTCTTAGAGGTGGAAGGAGCTGCTGAAATGCCTCTGTTGAATTGGTCTGCAGGCTGCAGTGTTGGTGCTGCCTGCAGCAGTCTGTTGTTGTGTTACCTTTTGTCTGTCTTACTGTCCTGGTGTGTTGTGTCTGTGCAGTGGTGGGACTAGTAATCCTTACCTGTCCACTCATTAGCCAGGGACTATTGTATGCTTTTTTCAGGGCTTCAGGTTCCTGCCATTTGGATGCTGGTCTTAGAGGTGGAAGGAGCTGCTGAAATGCCTCTGTTGAATTGGTCTGCAGGCTGCAGTGTTGGTGCTGCCTGCAGCAGTCTGTTGTCGTGTTACCTTTTGTCTGTCTTACTGTCCTGGTGTGTTGTTTCTGTGCAGTGGTGGGACTAGTAATCCTTACCTGTCCACTCATTAGCCAGGGACTATTGTATGCTTTTTTCAGGGCTTCAGGTTCCTGCCATTTGGATGCTGGTCTTAGAGGTGGAAGGAGCTGCTGAAAAGCCTCTGTTGAATTGGTCTGGAGGCTGCAGTGTTGGTGCTGCCTGCAGCAGTCTGTTGTTGTGTTACCTTTTGTCTGTCTTCCTGTCCTGGTGTGTTGTTTCAGTGCAGTGGTGGGGCTAGTGATCCTTACCTGCCCACTCATTAGTCAGGGACAATTGTAGGCTTTTTTCAGGGCTTCAGGTTCCTGCTTGGCGACTCGACAGATGACAAACCTGTATAGGGACTGGCTAGTAGTGCAGTCTACAGCGGCAGGTAAGTGGAGGAGGTGTCCATCTTTCTTCTCACTAGTCTTAGGGCCCTTCGTTGTTAAAGTGTCCCCAGTGTACCCCTTGTTTGTCATGGTGTAACCCCTGTTGTCTTACGCCGGACCATCCCCTAGTCCGTGTCGTTACATTAGGAATTCACATCAGCAACAGAAGGCTTTCATAACCTCAAGCGCAGCCTCAGGGGCTTCCCCATTGTAGCTATTACGTCACATGATACTGCGCATGTATTCTTAAGGGACGACCATAGCCTGTGTAAAAGCAGAGGCAGGGAATGCAGCAGCCATTTTCAGGTGAATCTTAATAGTGAGATGACGTCACAACTTAGTCATAGAAATTCAAAGATGAATCCATAAAACAGTAAAGAAAATATACGACAGTGTGTGTCAGCGCAGGAGTGATGAAGATTAATGTGTGAACAGTCTGTTGCTTACTGCTGGATACCATCTGTTTTCCCCATAGACATATCTGTTGATGTTACTTTGACATTACTAAGGTTGTGTTTGCAGCACTTTCAGGTCTGCATACTAATTTGTCGTAAATTATTATTTTTTGTTTATATGGTTGATTCAAATAGAAAAAGATTTGCTCGTCTCTAATAGATGCCTTTACCGAGCCTTGCAACATGACCAGGGATAAAAGGAAAAAAGAAACCCTGCTATAAACCTGGCTGGGCAGTGCTTTGTGCTGATGAGGGTCAAACACCTAAAAATCGTCTGTAGATGAGTTTCTGCCTCGGCATTCTCCCTGGCCGTGTTACAAAGCTCATTAAAAGGATGACATCGACTTATACATGTATCTGTGTTGACTTACGCACATATAAATGAAGTGGTATAAAAGGTGGAGCTCAACTTTATTTATATAGACAGTACCAATGAGTATAAAAATTGACTTGGAATTAATTTCTCTTGCGCCAGGCATTGCTTGTAGGAAAGGGTACCCCAGTTTTTTGGTATTGTACACAGGCACCATACATATAGAGGCACCATAATGGCCATTGACTCACATTTCTGTGTGTGATCACATACTTCTTGCTTGGGTGTCATGGGTGACAGCCAGTCCTGTGGTGTCCGGCTATAGAAGTTCGCTGCTCCCTGACCTTCTATTCTTCCTCTATTCTTCCTTCTGTAGTGTAAATAGAAACCTATATATCTTCTCTGTTTGGGGTTAATCCTTTACCTTTTAGGACCCTGCGGATATCCTCACCTCTCAACTGTTAATCCTCATCACTACCCCTTATGTCCTTAAAGGGAATCTGTCACCAGGTTTGTGCCACCTAATCTGAGAGAAGCATAACATAGAGCAGAGACCCTGATTCTAGCGGTGTGTCACTTACTTAGCTGCTTAGTACTGTTTTGCTAAAATCACTGTTTAATCAGCAGGAATTATCATTAGAGGACTACTTGGCGTGCTGCAGGTAGTCCAGCACATTCATGAGCTCTGTATAAGGCCGGAATTCCACTTGCGTCTGACTCAAGAAAGTCTTGCATCAGTATCACACAGCACAGCCTGACACTCTCTGGACACGAGCAACTCCGCTGCATGGAAATAATTGCAGCCAACCCACCCCTGTCAGGAGAGTGTTCGGCTGTGCCTGGTGATACTGATGCGAGACTTGCGCAAGTCATATGCAAGTGGAACTGCACCCTAATTGCTATATCTGCAGCAAAGAAAACATTGATTTTATCAAAATGACAGCAAACAGCTCAGTAAGTGACACATGGCTGGAATCAGGGTATCTGCCTCTACATTATGTTGCTCTCAGATGGGGTAGCAAACACCTGGTGACAGATTCCCTTTAAATACCTGCATTTCCGCTTGGTGTTTGCTGTTGATAGAGTTAGATTTCTTTACGGTCTTCAGTGCAAGCAGTCGGCTTGTATCCATCTGGGGAAACATTGTTGTAAGTTGCTGTACCTCTTCCTGAGTCATCTTGGAGATAAGTTGTTTGTTCACCCCCCCGTTTGTGCTCCCTGCGTGTTCTTTAGAACTTAGTGGAGTTGACTAAACGCTCATCCCATCCATTCCTTACCCAGGGTCCAGTTCAGGGTCAGCCAGGGCCTGGTATCCTTCTCGGTGCATAGGTGCGGAATCTATCTAGGGTGGTGAGGGGAGCCAGGGTCCAGGTCAGGGTCAGCCAGGGCCAGATATCCTGCTCAGTGCATAGGTGCGGAATCTATCTAGGGTGGTGAGGGAAACCAAGGCCCAGGTCAGGGTCAGCCAGGGCCCAGGTATCCTGCTTAGTGCATAGGTGTGGAATCTATCTAGGGAGTTGAGGGGAGCCAAGACACAGGTCAGGTTCAGCAAGGGCCCAGGTTTCCTGCTTGGCGCATAGGTGTGGAACCTATCTAGTGGTGAGGGAAGCCAAGGCCCAGGTCAGGGTAAGCCAGGGCCAGGTATCCTGCTTAGTGCATAGGTGTGGAATCTATCTAGGGAGTTGAGGGAAGCCAAGACCCAGGTCAGGGTCAGCCAGGGCCCAGGTATCCTGCTTGGCGCATAGGTGTGGAACCTATCTAGTGGTGAGGGAAGCCAAGGCCCAGGTCAGGGTAAGCCAGGGCCAGGTATCCTGCTTAGTGCATAGGTGTGGAATCTATCTAGGGTGGTGAGGGAAGCCAAGACCCAGGTCAGGTTCAGCAAGGGCCCAGGTTTTCTGCTTGGCGCATAGGTGTGGAATCTACCTAGGGTGGTGAAGGACGTTAAGGCCCAGGTCAGGGTCTGCCAGGGCCCAGGTATCCTGCTTGGCGCATAGGTGTGGAATCTATCTAGGGTGGTGAGGGAAGCCAAGGCTCAGGTCAGGGTCAGCCATGGCCCAGGTATCCTGCTTGGCACATAGGTGTGGAATCTATCTAGGGTGGTGAGGGAAGCCAAAGCCTAGGTCAGGGACAGCTAGAGCCCAGGTATCCTGTTTGGCACATAGTTGTGGAACCTATCTAGGGTGGTAAGGAGAGCCAGGGGCCAGCAGAAGGTTCATCATCTCCTCCTTCCCCTTCGCACAGGGATTCCCTTATCCCATCCCTCCATTTTCGCCGTTCGATTGGTATTTCACCATGCCTGGAGTGACATTAGGCTATTGTATAAACATTTTCCAACTTTTTATTATTCCAAGCACTTAATTTGCTGTACATGATAAAAAAAACCCATGGCTGCTTCACAATTTGCAACAGTGCCAAACCCAGTCGGAGGCCTTGTCTGGTAGTGCAGCTTAGTTCAACTGAACTGCAGTACCACACACAGCCTGTGGACAGTTGTGGAGCTATTTTTGGTAGAAAGTAGCCATTTTTACAGTGTTTTATTTTGTTTGCAGAATAGGGAATCTGTTATTTTGTTAGTTAATGAGAACGTTCTCTTCGGCCGCCCATCCGCAGTCCTGGGGGGAGTCTTTTTATGATCATGGATTCTGGCTATGCCCACGTAAACCAATGCTGTTGCTTAAAAGCTCATTTTAAGTAAAATCACAAAGAACTTGGAGTTCATGTTGGCAGGGAGCAAACAGGGCAGCTCTGTGGGTGACCATTTACATGTCATTACTTAACCGTCCTGTCTGCACTCGCAGACTTATTAGCCGTGGGATCGCAGGACTGGAATAGTAATGAATGATTCCCTCCATTCTTACATAACGATCCCTGGAAAACTTTATTTTTGCTTCTATTACTAATGCAAAGCTCCCACAGTGACTGCCACTCCGACAGTTTTGCCTAGATAAGTATCTACAAGACTCCGGCTCCATCCTTTTCAATAGTATTTGGTAGAATTGCCCTTACACTGTGTGACGGGTAAAATGTTTTGAAGTCCTTCCACAAGCCTCTCACAATACTTGGTGGGAATTTAGGCCCGTTTCTCCTGACAGAACTGGTGTAGCTGAGCCATGTTTGTAGGTCGTCTTGCTCACACCGGCCTTTTCAGCTTTGCCCATAACTTTTCACTAGGATTGAGATCAGGGCTTTGTGATGGCCACTCCAAAACATTGACTTTGTTACCCTTAAGCCACTTTGTAATCAGTTTGGCAGTAGCTTTGGGTCATTATCCAATTGGAAAACCCAATTCCGCCCAAGCTTTAAGTTCCTGGCTGATGTCTTGAGATGTTCTTCAGTGTTGCCACATAATCTTCTTTCCTCATGATGCCATCTATTTTGTGAAGTGCACCTGTCCCTCCTGCAGCAAAACAACCCCACAACATGATACTGCCGCCCCCATGTTTCACAGTTGTGACTTTGTTCTTAAGCTTCAAAGCTTTTTCCTTTTTCCTCGAAACGTAACGATCGTCATATAGCCAAACAGTTCAATTTTAGTTTCGTCAGACCACAGGACATGTCTCCAAAAATTAAGGCCTTTGTTCCTGTGTGCATTTGCAAACATTAACCTGTCTCTTTTTATGCTTCTTTTGGAGTAATGGCTTCTTCCTGGCAGAGTTACATTTCAGGCCATGTTGATACAGTACTCGTTTCACTGTGGATAGTGACACAATCTTACCAGCTTCCACCAGCATCTTCACAAGGCCTTTTGCTCTTGTTCTTGGGTTGATCTGCACATGTCTGACCAAAGCACATTCATCTCTGGTACACAGAACCAGTCTACTTCCTGAGCGGTATGATGGCTGGACATTCCCATCTTGTTTGTACTTGTGTATAATTGTTTATACAGATGAATGAGGCATCTTCAGGTATCTGGAAATTGCACCCAAGGATGAAGCAGACTCGTGCAAGTCCACAATTCTCTTCCTGAGATCTTGGCTGATTTCTTTTAACTATCCTATAATGCTACACAAAGAAGCCATGTGTTTCAGGTGTGCATTACAATACATCCACAATTGTGTCTCTAATTAACTTAGATGTTGCCAATAAACCTATCAGAAGCTTCCAAAGACATGACATCATCAAATGGGCGGTCCCATATTATTTAAAGGCATAGTACTCTTAATGTATGTAAACTTTTGACTTTGTAGAAACTAATAAAAATGCCTTAAAACATTCTCTCTCATTATTCTGGCATTTGGCAAATAGAAATAATTTTCTCTGAATTAAACTTCGCAGAGTGTAGATGTGGTCGGTCGTGCGGTGGTTTGGCATGAACCCTGCTTGGCTCTTGCTGAGGACGTTGTGGTCATTGAGAAAACTAAGGATCCTTTTCTTCCGGATGCTGTTGAATAGTTTTCCCAAGTTACTGCTGACACATATGCCTCTGCAGTTGGCAGGGTCATACCTGTCCCCACTTTTGTGGATGGGTGTGATGACTCTGAGGCCTTTGTTCCAGACACGAGGGAAGTAGCCGGCACTCAGAACAATATTAAACAGTATAACCATTGCAGCTTGTCTTTCTGGTGGGCTGTACTTCAGAATTTCTGGTGGGATTCCATCCAGGCCACTGGCATTTCTACACCTTATGGAAGAGGTTCTCTCGACAACATCCTGCAATGTAATTGGTGTATCCACAGAGTTTTGTAAATTTTTGACTTTTTCCTCCATCACCTTTAGTTTTGATATTATGTTTTCCTGCTCTTGGCTTAGTCCTTCCTTTGGGATGTCTTTATAGAGGTCTCTGAAGTTCTGGAGGCAGGTGTTGCTGTTTTGGTTAATGATGTTATCTTTCTTGTGTTGCGTGCCTGTTTAGTTCCATAGTTCCCAGAAGGAGTAGTCTTGGTGGCGTCTTGGAGTTGGATAAGTTTTGGTAGAGAAGTAACTCTGCTTTTTCCACCTGAGGATTGTTTTGTACTGTGTTTGTATGGTGTCATAATAGATTTCCCTAAGACCCGGGTGGTTGGGGTCTCTTTGTTTCTTGTTTAAGGCTGTTCTCAGGTTCTCCTGTACGGCTTTGGATTTTCTGTCAAACCAACCCATTGACCTGTTTTTCTTTTGGCCTCTTGTAGTTGACTTTGTTAAGGGCAGACAATCTGACCACGTGGTAGAATATATCGTTGAGGTCTTTTGGAGCTTGACCTACTCCTTCTGGGTTTGGCTTGGACTTGTAGTTGTAGAAGTGGTGAAGTATCTCCTGTATTTTGGGCTTGCTTGAAGCCTATTCATATTTTATTGCCGATGCCTTGGACCATTCATAGGATGACGGCAGGTTGAAGAGGCTTAGGCTTTCATGTGGATGGTTTCTTTGCAGATTTCTTGTACAGAAGAAGTTGGCTGTGATATGACAGGTGCATCTGTGGGGTGACTATGAAGATGTCGATATTTGCCAGGTCCATATCTGTAAGACCATAATCTACTACACTCCATCCTACATGGGAGGTCAGTTTACATCCTTCATAGAGAGTCTCCCTTAGTGTGACCATTAAATTACAAAATCCTAAACTTCTACAGACGTTTTGGAGCTTTTTGCCACCTATTATTGAATGTACTGTCATATCTGTTTCTCTCTGTGTGCACTGAGTCGTAGCCGTCAGTCTCAGCTCCAAAGATGTTTCCATCTGTGGTCAGAAAGTCTTTCTTTCTTCTTGTTCTTGCATTGAGGTCTCCAAAGATTATTATTATTATTTATTTATAGAGCACCATTAATTCCATGGTGCTGTACATGAGAAGGGCGTTACATACAGAATACATATACAAGTTACAGTAGACAAACTAGTACAGAGGGAAGAAGGCCCTGCCCTTGTGGGCCTACATTCTATAGGATTATGGGGAGGAGACAGTAGGTGGGGTGTAGATTGGGCGGCAGCTCCGCACGGTGGTCGGGCGGCAGCTCCGCACGGTGGTCGGGCGGCAGCTCCGCACGGTGGTCGGGCGGCAGCTCCGCACGGTGGTTGGGCGGCAGCTCCACACGGTGGTCGGGTGACAGCTCCGCACGGTAGTCGGACGGCAGCTCTGCACGGTGGTCGGGCGGCAGCTCCGCACGGTGGTCGGGCGGCAGTGAGTTCATTGTAGATTGTAGGCATTTCTGAACAGGTGAGTTTTCAGGTTCCGTTTGAAGTTTGCAAGGGTAGGAGATAGTCTGATGTGTTGAGGCAGCGAGTTCCAGGAGACTGGGGATGCTCGGGAGAAGTCTTGGAGTCGGTTGCTTGAGGAGCGAATGAGAGAGGAGGAGAGAATGAGATCTTGGGAGGACCGGAGGTGACGTGTTAGAGTGTAGTGGGAGATTAGTACAGAGATATAGGGAGGAGATACATTATGCACAGCTTTGTAGGTCAGTGCAAGTAGTTTGAATTGGATACGGTGGAAGATTGGAAGCCAATGGAGGGATTTGCAGAGAGGAGAAGCAGGGTGGTATTGAGGAGAGAGGTGGATCAGTCGGGCAACAGAATTTAGGATGGACTGGAGAGGGGCGAGCGTGTTGGCAGGGAGGCCACAGAGGAGGATGTTACAGTAGTCGAGGCGGGAGATTATGAGGGCATGCACTAGCATTTTTTGTAGATTACGAATTGAGATGAGACCTTTGCATAGCTGATATTGGTAGCATCTCCTTGTAAGATCTCAAACCTGTCTGGATTGAAGTTGGGGAACTATGGTGAAGGTATTTAGGTGGCACAAAGGTTGACTTCAGATGGAGGGGTGAGGATGGAGCTGCTGATTCTGCTCCATGTGTTGATGTCTCCTCTCTTCACTGGTTGGATGTACTGTTGGAGCTCTTCATTATACCAGATCAATATTCCTCCTGAGCAGAGGCCTTGTTTGATGTTTTTATTTTGCAGGGCAGGGGCATAGATTTCGATATATTTTGTAGAGATCTTCCCTTTGATATTGACCATTACCGGTCATCCTGGCAGCCATAGCGTGACCTAGCTTTGCTCTACTGATGAGTAACTGTCTATGATCATGATATATGAGATACATATTCCTTTTTTTTTTTGTCTCTTCATCAAACTTTTGAAAACCTGATTTTACCTTCATCTTAAATAAGTAAAGAAATAAAGATCCACTAAAATTCTTCATTACGGTAATTAGACTTAGGAAGTTTAACTTTGTATCTAGACGAACTCTGAATCGTCCCTACAGGCGCCGGCAGCTTTCTGCACTATTAAAGGCTATGTTAATTAAAGGGTCTAAACTTAGTGCCTGTTAATTGTCATTATTTTACATGATTAGATGCTAATGAGTACAAATGACTTCTTTCATTCTGGTAAATAGAACTGTGAACTTGTTGACGGGGCGATAGTTCCCCCTGGAAGAACATCTTGTTGGAAGTGTCTTCTCCTCATATGTCATTTTCGTTTAACCCTATAATCTGCATATATTATGTAACTTATTAATACATTTTAATTTTTAAAAAAGGTTCCTACTATCAGGTGCAACATTTTGAACCTTTTCTTTTTGTGTGGGGGGGTGGGGATTTTCACCCAAATGTTTTGATTCACATATGTCCATTCACCATAGAGCAGTGGTCATCAAATGGAGTATTGCAGTCCAGGTCTGGCCCACCATTGCCAAGCCATTGTCCTCACCCATAGATCTGCCATCATATATGCATTGGAGGAGGACAGTATTTCCTCTAAAGTATTAATAATAGTAGCTCGTATCTCAGGAGCAGAAATCCCACCGGGCCCAACAGAGAAGGTCTTGGTGTTGGCCAGCACTGGAGTGTCATCCTAGAAGTTGTAGGCTTTGAATTTTCTTTTTACCTGGTCTGGGGCCTGAGTTCATTTTTTGGGCAGGTCTATATTTTATTTATTAATTTTAGTGGTCTTTGGTCTGAATAATATTTGGGACTCACCTTGGGTCCAGGTATTTTTAAGGGTATGGTCTAGGATCTGATTCATTTTAGGTGATCATTTGGGCTCAAAACTATTTTCATTGATTATTACTTTTCTGAATTTAGGGGTCTGGTCTGGGGTCTGAATAATTTTTGGGGTCTGGTCTGGGGGATGAATAATTTTTAAGTCTAGTATGCGGTCTATGCTACATCTGAGCACTACAAGTACCACCATAGAGTGCTCACCATTTGCCTGCTGGTAGTCTGTGGTCTAATTGAATTTAAGGATCTGGTCTGGAGTCTGATCAATTTCATTTATTTTAGAGCGTCTGAACATTTTTTATTGGTGGCATAGGGTCAAAAACATTTTTGGGGTCTGGTCTGGGGTCTCATTAATTTTATGCTTCAATATGGGGTCAGAGCAATTTTCAGTGCTAGTCTATTTTGTGAAGAATTTCAGAGCTCTAAACATTTTATGAATCTGGGGTCTAATTTTAGGGCTCTAGTCTTGTCTAATAAATTTTAGGTTGTGATCTGGTTCTTGAAAAGTTCATTGCTGCACTGTTTTCTGAATTATTTTAGGGGTCTGTTCTTGGGTCTAAAGAATCTTCATTGTTGGTTTGGGGTCTACCTTATTTTTCGTACTACATGCACCGTACTATAAGATGCACCTAGGTGTTAGAAGGCTGAAGACATGGGAAAAAAAAATTACACTGACACTGTTATGTGGATAATATCCCCCAATTCTGTACTAATGTCCCCCATTCAGGGCCCATTCCAAGTATATATGCCCCCCATCCTGGTATATATGTCCCCCATCCTGGTATATATGTCCCCCATCCTGGTATATATGTTCTCCATCCTGGTATATATGTCCACCATCCCAATATATATGTTCTCCATCTTGGTATATATGGTCCTCATCCTGGTGCATATACAGTATATATCCCCAATCCTAGTTTATATTATCCCAATCCTGGTATATATGGTCCCAATCTTGGTATATTTGTCCCAAATCATGGGCCCATCCTGGTATATATGTCCTATATCCTGGTATATATGTCCCCCATCCTGGTATATATTTCCTCCATCCTGGTATATATGTCCTCCATTATGGTATATATGTCCAGCATCCCAATATATATGTTCTCCATCTTGGTATATATGGTCCTCATCCTGGTGCATATACAGTATATATCCCCAATCCTAGTTTATATTATCCCAATCCTGGTATATATGGTCCCCATCTTGGTATATTTGTCCCAAATCATGGGCCCATCCTGGTATATATGTCCTATATCCTGGTATATATGTCCCCCATCCTGGTATATATTTCCTCCATCCTGGTATATATGTCCTCCATTATGGTATATATGTCCAGCATCCCAATATATATGTTCTCCATCTTGGTATATATGGTCCTCATCCTGGTGCATATCCAGTATATATCCCCAATCCTAGTTTATATTATCCCAATCCTGGTATATATGGTCCCCATCTTGGTATATTTGTCCCAAATCATGGGCCCATCCTGGTATATATGTCCTATATCCTGGTATATATGTCCCCCATCCTGGTATATATTTCCCCCATCCTGGTATATATGTCCCCCATCCTGGTATATATGTCCCCCATCCTGGTATATATGTCCCCCATCCTGGTATATATGTTCTCCATCCTGGTGTTTGTATATATATATATATATATATATATATATACATATATATATATATATATATATATATATATATATAAATATCTCCCCTATCCTAGTATATATGTTCCCCATCCTGATAAATATGGTCCCCATCCTGGTACATTTGTCTCAAATCATGGGCGCATCCTAGTATATATGACCCCATCCTGGTATATATGTTCCCATCCTGGTATATATGTTCCTCATATTGGTATAGATGTCCTCATCATGGGCCCATCCTGGTATATATGCCTCCTGTTATGACGCCTTTTTTAACAAACAAAAAAAGCCGATTCTACTACACTCCCCTGTTACATCACATCCTCTTCTGACGCCGGTAACTGACTTTACTGTATAAGCGACGAATAGCACATGACATCACTGCGATGTGTCCCCCTTCACATCAGCTGACAGCTAATCCAAAATGAATATTCACTGCTCCCATGGCCCATAATCCTGAGCACCTCTCAGTGCCACCTTTCGTGCCGAGTGGTGTGCCGCATTATAGGCGTGGGGAGCAGTGAATATTCATCTTCTTGAATAGCGGACACATGTGTTCACCCAGCTTCACCTAGCAGCGACCCTGGTCCTGCCTCCTGTGACCTCACTCCACTGGCACCCCCTAGAGTGAGATAGGTACCTCTAGTCTATAAGGCGCACCCCCCCGCTTCTCAAATTTTTTGGGAAAAAAAGTATGTCTTATAGTCCAAAAAAATAAGGCAATTCATTTTATGGATCTACTGTAGGTGGGATTAATTTTAGATTCTGATCTGGTGTTTGGAAAATTTTAGGTGCTGGTGTGGGGTCAAATTTATTTTATGGGTTTTGTTGTGGATCTAAATAATTTTTTGGCATAGGTCTGTTGCTGATTATTTCAGCGGTCTTGGGTATGAGTAATTTTAAGGGTCTTTTATGTAGTTTTTAGGGGTCTGAATTAATTCTAGGCATCCGAATGACTTGAATTATTGAGGTTTTAATTACTTTAGGGGTCTGGTCTGGATTTTCCACTAAGAAATAATAAATCTTGATGTAAGATGTCTTGACTTGACCGTGCACCTACAAGCAAGCAGACCCTTACTAAAATTAGTTGAGTGCTCGTGCCAAAGGTCAGGTACGTAAGGTATATGTTGATGGATAGTGGACATTTCGACACCATTGCAGTTTTCTTGGCGAGCTTGACAGACAAATCTTTGGCTGAAAGACTGAGAGTAGAAGTGATAGTAAATCTCCACGGTGAATCTTACATTCTTCACATTATTCATTATTTACGACAAGACGACACTTTAGCCCGAGGTTTCGGTAGCGTCCTCCCTCCCAGCATCAGCTCCTACTATGACACGTCCACTTGTGCCATTGAGGTCTTTAATTATTACTGTAAAGGCAATAGAAGTCTATAGGGCCATACTGTACTAAAGCATGCCTGTAAATTCATAGAATGATTTTATATAAAATCTGACAGGGGAAAAAAAAAGTACCATATGGCAACATATGGAGAGCCTACGGCTCCAAATTCTAAAGCTACAAGAACTGATTTACGCCCCTTATGCGTGGAGCCTTATAAATCATATAGAGATTTTAGAGATGCAAAAATTTGACATTTTTAGTTTGTCACTGTTAGGCTTCCGTAGATCAGGCTCAACATATTGGACAGAGGGGAGGTGTCAGAAGAGAGCAGGGACTATTCACATCCATGGAGTCTGGGTGACTCTGTGACTAACTTATTGCTCAGTATTTAGAAATGTACCGTATTTTTTGGTTTATAAGACGTACCGGATTATAAGACGCACCCCAAATTCAAAGAAAAAAAAGGGGTCAGTCTTCTAATCCAGTGGTATATTACCAAGGCAGGGGTGGTCGTGGAGCAGGGCGATGCTGCGGCGGGTGTCTCAGATGCTCGGCAGCGCTGTGAGGCAGAGAAAACAACCAGGAATGTAGCTTACTGGGGGGTAAGAAGGGTGGAGGATGGTGACAGGAGGCAGAAGCGATGCTGCTCTGTGCTGCGGGTTGTACGCTGCTCTGTGCTGCGGGCTGTACGCTGCACTGTGCTGCGAACTGTGCGCTGCTCTGTGCTGCAAACTGTGCGCTGCTCTGTGCTGCGGGCTGTGCACTGCTCTGTGCTGTGGGCTGTGTGCTGCTCTGTGCTGCGGGCTGTGCACTGCTCTGTGCTGTGGGCTGTGTGCTGCTCTGTGCTGTGGACTGTGCACTGCTCTGTGCTGTGGGCTGTGCACTGCTCTGTGCTGTAGGCTGTGCACTGCTCTGTGCTGCGGGCTGTGCACTGCTCTGTGCTGTGGGCTGTGCGCTGCTCTGTGCTGTGGACTGTGCACTGCTCTGTGCTGTGGGCTGTGCACTGCTCTGTGCTGTAGGCTGTGCACTGCTCTGTGCTGCGGCCTGTGCGCTGCTCTGTGCTGTGGGCTGTGCGCTGCTCTGTGCTGTGGACTGTGCACTGCTCTGTGCTGTGGGCTGTGCACTGCTCTGTGCTGTAGGCTGTGCACTGCTCTGTGCTGCGGCCTGTGCACTGCTCTGTGCTGTAGGCTGTGCACTGCTCTGTGCTGCGGACTGTGCGCAGCTATGTCCGGCGGGCTGTGCGCTGTTCTGTGCTGTAGCTGTGCGCTGCTCTGTGCTGTAGGCTGTGCACTGCTATGTGCTGCGGGCTGTGCGCTGCTCTGTGCTGCGGGCTGTGCGCTGCTCTGTGCTGTGGGTTGCTCTGTGCTGTGGGCTGTGCGCTGCTCTGTACTGCGGGCTGTGCGCTGCTCTGTGCTGCGGGCTGTGTGCTGCTCTGTGCTGTGGGCTGTGCGCTGCTCTGTGCTGTGGGCTGTGCACTACTCTGTGCTGCAGGCTATACAATGCTCTGTGCTGCGGGCTGTACGCTGGTCTGTACTGCGGGCTGTACACTGCTCTGTGCTGCGGGCTGTGTGCTGCTCTGTGCTGCGGGCTTTGTGCTGCTCTGTGTTGCGGGCTGTACGCTGCTCTGTGCTGCGGGCTGTACAATGCTCTGTGCTGCGGACTGTGCTGCTCTGTGCTGCGGGCTGTACGCTGGTCTGTGCTGCGGGCTGTGCGCTGCTCTGTGTTGTGGGCTATGCGACGCTCAGTGCTGAGGGCTGTGCGCTGCTCTGTGCTGTGGGCTGTACACTGCTCTGTGCTGCGGGCTGTATGTTGCTCTGTGCTGTGGGCTGTACACTGCTCTGTGCTGTGGGCTGTATGTTGCTCTGTGCTGTGGGCTGTACACTGCTCTGTGCTGTGGGCTGTATGTTGCTCTGTGCTGTGGGCTGTATGTTGCTCTGTGCTGTGGGCTGTATGTTGCTCTGTGCTGTGGGCTGTATGTTGCTCTGTGCTGCGGGCTGTATGTTGCTCTGTGCTGTGGGCTGTATGTTGCTCTGTGCTGTGGGCTGTATGTTAATCTGTGCTGTGGGCTGTATGTTGCTCTGTGCTGTGGGCTGTATGTTGCTCTGTGCTGTGGGCTGTATGTTGCTCTGTGCTGTGGGCTGTATGTTGCTCTGTGCTGCGGGCTGTATGTTGCTCTGTGCTGTGGGCTGTATGTTGCTCTGTGCTGTGGGCTGTATGTTGCTCTGTGCTGTGGGCTGTATGTTGCTCTGTGCTGTGGGCTGTATGTTGCTCTGTGCTGTGGGCTGTATGTTGCTCTGTGCTGTGGGCTGTATGTTGCTCTGTGCTGTGGGCTGTATGTTGCTCTGTGCTGTGGGCTGTATGTTGCTCTGTGCTGCGGGCTGTATGTTGCTCTGTGCTGTGGGCTGTATGTTGCTCTGTGCTGTGGGCTGTATGTTGCTCTGTGCTGTGGGCTGTATGTTGCTCTGTGCTGTGGGCTGTATGTTGCTCTGTGCTGCGGGCTGTACACTGCTCTGTGCTGCAGGCTGTACGCTGCTCTGTGCTGAGGGCTGTGCACTGCTCTGTGCTGCGGGCTCATAAGATAGATTTCGCTTCACAATACAATTTAGTATAGGTAGTTAAGAGATTTTTTTTTTAATATATCCCCCACAAAAAAAAACTAAAATATAATCTTTTAAATCACCAACCTCTTCCCTAAATGTTGTTGAAGTAATTATCATTTCAATTCCATGTTTCTGGGATTCATTGTACGGCACCGGTGAGAATTGAAGAAATACACAGGCATGTGATTTCCAAAGCTCTCCAAATGATTTTAATGAGCATCATATTTTTATAGTCCTCAGAAATATGGACGTACCATGCATACATTTAGGAATTCCTTATATAATAGCAAATAATAGAATACATACCTGCATAATAAGTACAGACACTCTGAGCATCCACCCAGCTAAGCCACATCCCCTGACTGTCACAATTCCTCTGTGCAGAGCATCTTGCAGACTAGAAGATGCTCTCCTGCATTTTCCTTGATTAAAGACTTGGCAGTGACACGCTTCCTATGTGCAGAGCATCTTGCCTTTGTAGATGGTCAGCTGAGCTTTCCTGAGTTACTGAGCTAGCAGCCTGATTGACAGTGCAGAATTCTATGTTGGTGCTGATTACTCAGGTCTTCCACCTTCCTGGTAATTAATCAAGCTTCTTTACTGAGCATGCTCACCCAGAACCTTGCCAGTTGTATTCTCTGGTTCTGCAGTTCTGCTGTTGGCCTATGTCTCTACTAGTGTTCTGATCTTGGTTTTCTGACCCCAGACCACTATTTGACTCCTCTCTGCCCACTCCCTGTTCCTGTCATGACCTCCTGCCTTTTGACCTTGGACTGTTACCTGACCACGTCTCTGTTTTCTCCCTGAATTTATTACATGCTCTCCTGGATATATGACCCTCAGATATTGACCTGACTACACCTCTGTTTACTCCTTATGCTCGTACGTGTCCTCCCGTTACCAGACCCCGGCTTTCTTTACTACTCTTCCGTCCATACTTCCTGTAAGTAGTGGCTAGCATCACACTAAGTGTTACAAAGTGAAATCCCACACTCTAAAGGGGGCTTTAAATGTTGCGAAATCGCTAACGATATTTCGTCGGGGTCATGGTGTTTGTTACGCACATCCGGCGTCGTTAGCGACATCACGGCATGTGACAGCTAGGAGCAACGATCAACGATCACAAAAACGGCAAAAAACATTGATCGTTGACACGTCGCTCCAAATCATAATGTCCTTGGTGTTTCATTCCGCAGGTTGCTCGTCGTTCCCGCGGCACCACACAGGAACGACGAACATCATCCTACCTGCATCCACCGTAAAGGAGGAAGGAAGGAGTTGGGCGGCATGTTCCAGTCGCTCATCTCCGCCCCTCCTCTTCTATTGGGCGGCCGTTTAGTGACACCGAACGCTCTCCCCCTTGAAGGAGGGATTGTTCGGCGGCCACAGCGATGTTGCTGAACAGGTAAGTGCGTGTGACGCTGCTGTAGCGATAATGTTCGCTACGGCAGCGATCACCACATCTTGCACGAACGACGGGGGTGGGTGCTATCGCTCGCAATCGCTAGCGATGTCGCAGTGTGTAAAGCACCCTTCAGAACAGGTTTTGGTGGGTTCGAAAAATTACTTTAATACTGTAAATAGCGAAATCTAAAAAAAAAAAAAAATAGTAATAATATATTTAAAATCGCTGCTGCGTCATCAATAATATATATATATATATATATATATATATATATATATATTTATATTTATATATATATATATATATATATATATATATATATATATATATATATATATAAATATTATCCCATAAGGTGAACGGTGAAACAGAAAAAAATATCAAAACACCAGAATTATTATTTTTCAATCGCTGCCATTTTACAAAACAAAAAATAATGCAATAAAAGCGATATAATATAAATAAAAATGTCAACTCGATGCGCCAAAGATAATCTCTAATGCCGGTTCATCGACAGAAAAAGAAAAAAGTTGAAGGTCTTAGTAAATTACAATTTCAAAACCCAAAAAATACTTTTTTTTTTGTTCCCCTCGCTTGGATTCTACTCCCCAAATAAATAATTGATGCCATTTATTATCAAAGTGTCAAGCAAAACAACCATCCAAAAGGCAAAAAAAACAGCACTCGAAGGAAAAATTAAAAAGTAATGTCTCTGGGAAGAAGAGGAGGAAAAAGCTGCAAGAGTGCGAAAAAGAAAAATTGCCCGGTTGGGGAGGGGTTAGGTCCACTACTATATCCCTGTGTAACCCCATATAACATGCAGTAGGTTTAGCGATAACTGAATGATGATGTTTATGAATATTTTTGCATTTGTAAGCCGCCCTGCAGGATACAGACCGCGGTGTTCATTATTTCATATCCGGTTGGATAAGCCATTGTCTGCTCCGCCCGGAAGGTGCGGACAATAAGCGGCATTGATATTCTATCAGGACGCTCTTTTCTTTCTGCCTTCCTGACTTTCTCTTGCATTTCATTTGAAATCACTGGAGATTATAGGCTGACACTGAGCGGCGGCGTATGCAGAATTATAAAGACCCCAAAAGGAGCAGACGAGATTATCATCTGGAATTGTGACCAGTCGCCGTCCGCCTTTGAAAATGAGCTGTCACAGATCTGAAGATTAGTAGGATGGACGTGGTAACGAATTCATGGAGGTGGACTGGGAAGGACCGCTGTATACCGATAGGGGTAAATGACTCCCCTCAGGGCTATGGTAGTAGCAGCCAAGGTGTTTCTGCTCCCCACAGGTGGAGCGGGCCCCGGGGAGGATGATGAGGGGAGTAGATATGGTCGGCGCCGAGGCGCGGGGCGGTGGCGCTGGGAATGACAGGCGGACACAGTCTCTGCGGGTTCCAGGTGTTTTACTCACAGTTAATGCCGCTCACCCAGGCAGTATCAGTCACCAGCTGTGATGGGCCCCGTTGAACCCGGATCCTTTAGCGGTCAGAGCCAGTGAATTGGATGGTGGGACCTTCCTCCTGCGTTTCGGGTTGATCCCCATGGCTTGAAGCCCCTGGTTCTTGAAAAGTGTGTACTCTTTGCCCGTATGCAGGTCCCGCGGTTCCAATGTGGGGCCTGCCTTGGAACTCGGCCCCGGATCCTATCTGGCACTGTGCTCCGGGAACTGTGGGGACATGCAATCCCTCAAGCATGCAGATTTTGGTGGACAACTTGGAGTATAATCCACCCTAGGATTCTGCACCATGACAGTGCCGGTCCCGAGGGAGCAATCAAGCTCTCCTCTCGGCGACCACTTTCACTCCTGTGTCCGACCAGAGCCACTGGTGAAACTCGACTCCTCTCTTCCTCTCCTGCTGGAGAACTCAATAACTGTTGTGTTGGCTCCTAACTTCCCCAGGTGGTTGCTCCTCCCGTCCCAGGTTCCCACCACTAGTGGATTGGGTATCCCAGGTGTGGTGGTGTCCTAAAGACCCAACCACGCTGGCAACCCTTTTTGACCCAAACCTAGCCCGGTCCACAGTTAAGGAAGAGCATCCTGTTTGTGTGTATGAGTTGTGTAAGTGAAATCAGCACCGACCTCCTCTGGACCCGGGTTGAGCACTGCACCTTAAGTCAGGTGCAGTACCTTGTGGTGACTGAAGCCTCAGGGGTGCCACATTTACACCAGGTAAAGAAATTACATATCTATGGCAAGTGACCGGAATATCATTCAGAAGCTTATCAATGTGCATAATATGTTTTATATATATATATATATATATATATATATATATATATATATATACAGTATATAATCTGGGAAACACCAAAACACTCTTAAGCCTCCATATAACTAATTCATCTCAGACAGGAACCCACTGGCGCTGTATTTGGGAAGCTCCGGACTTTTGGCCCCGTATATATAATATTCATGTATATATATTACATTTTTAATGTGCCGTATCTAAGCAGTGCAGGTTTTTGAACCTCGCCTTGAAGGATTTTCCGTATCTTTTTGCATCTCATAAATATGAATGATATCGAAGATCTTCTTTGAGGCGCGTATAATTGAGTGAGCTCCCGGCCGGATGACTGTCACCTGAGCGGCATGTTCTGATCTGCGGATAATAGGCTGCGGCTCCGCTCCTCTGTGTCTCGGGGTTGTCTCCTTTCTTGTGTCTGTCTTGGCTCAGATGTTGCCCAGACTGTTGATTAACTCCCGAATGACCAGAAGACAACGCCGCTACTAGAGGTGGCGTTACATTGTGATCATCCAGCTACATTTTACTTTACAGTGGATGAAACCCCGTTAAGGAGGCCTTATCAGCCTTCTCTATGAAATCCCTCTGTTGTTCTTCCTGGAAATGTATAACTAGAATATAAACTGGGTGTTACCATTCATATTATCAATAGGATGTGACCAGTCCTTCCTATTGCTCTGTTATTCTGCCTGAAAATGAATGATTATTATCTGCCATCAGTAGGATGTGACTCCTACTTGCATAATCCTGCCAGGCGTCTGTTATTCATCCTGCAAATTAATGGAATAACAATACTGTTCATTTTGTAAATATGATCTGACTAATTCAGCCCTGCTATCTTCAGTCTCAGTGCCAATTTATTTTTTTTCCTTATTTTTCTTCTATTTTACCCCTTTTTACTGGTCAGTTACCATTACAGATACGTCACGTTGGAATTATTAATATTTTGTGTCTTTAAACTCACATGAAAGGCTGAGACCAGAAAGATAATGAGGCCCCATAGCAGCGACCTACACCCTAAAGATATGCTCTAATCTGTGGAATTAACCCAAAACAAGCGGTTTATTTCTCTGCAGCGCCACCCCAGGATAAATTAGGCATTACACTACTCCCATTGACATCAACGAGCCTCCTGTGCAATTTGCAGACTTTTCTAAGCTAGAAACACCTTTTGTAACTAATGCCTCATTCTGGCCAATATGTAAGGACCGTGAACTGGAGAAAGTAAGGGTAGGTAAGAATATTCAGATGGCTAAAGCACCATGAAATAATTGAATATATATATATATATATATATATATATATATACATACAGTGGTGGGAAAAAGTGTTTGCCCCCTTCCTGAGTTCTTATTCTTCTGCATGTTTGTCCTCACCTAAATGTTTCAGATAACCAAGCAAATTTATATATTAAACCAAGTGCAGTTTATAAATTAAGGTCTTTATTATTAAGGAAGAAATAAATCCAAACAGACAGGGCCCTGTGGGAAACAGTGGTCCCCCCCATTCCCCCTTAAAACATAAATTAACTATGGTTTATCACATCTTTGGGAGGCTGAGTTTTATATCCCTAGCCATACTCAGGCCTGATTACTGCCAGGCCTGTTATCAATCAAGAAATAACTTAAATAGAATGATTACTGCCACGCCTGTTATCAATAAAGACATCACTTAAATAGGACCTGCCTGACAAAGCAAAGTAGACTGGAAGAAATTCGGAAGAAATTAGGAAGGCGGTAAAGTTTTTCAAACTACTGTATGTATGTGTGTGTGTATATGTGTATATGTGTGTATATATATATATATATATATATATATATATATATATATATATATAGTATATCACAAAAATGAGTACACCCCTCACATTTTTTGAATTACTTTATTATATATTTTTATCGGACAACACTAAAGGTGTGTCAATTTGATACAATGTAAAGTAGTCAGTGTGCTGCTCGTATAAAAGTGTAAATTTGGTGCAATATTCAAAAATAGCAGTTACACTCAAGTAAAGGGAAGGAGAAAAAACAAGCATGTACCAGTAGATGGTGAATATTGGAATGTGAATACGCATTACTGCTAGGAAAACATGAAAAAATGTCTTTGAAAAATCTGAGTTACTTAGCAAATAAAGGTGGCCAGATTTACTTGTGCCTAGATACCAACGTCAAGGTGTAACTCTCATCTGGGTCCTACTCTAAAGGCCCTGTCACACACAGATAAATGTTTGGCAGATCTGTGGTTGCAATGAAATCATGGACATATTGTTCCACAAACCTGGCAATGATTGTCCACAATCTCACTGCAACCACAGCTATGCCACAGATTTATCTCTGTGTGTGACAGGGCCTTAACGGCTTTATGCATCTCTTGTCCAAACTGAACTATTCTATGGGCTAGAATAGAACCTGCAAATGGAAAATTCAAAACACCTGAAATATCTGGGAGGAGTGCGCAGACAAAGGACATGACTGCATAATACAAACTAGAAAAAATTGACAACACTTCCTACAGTCAGGCATGGTGGTAGGAGTGTCAAAAAAATAATTGCTGCATATATATACAATATTGCCTTCAGGAATGCCAGTTACTCTGGTGTTAGTAAACATTTTGTTGAAATGCACAATGGCCAAATTATGAACTTACATTTTCTGCAGTGGAAAAAAAGTCAGTCTGTCTAAACGAGGCGGCGACTGGCAAAAATAAACTTTCTATGAGACACGGCTTTTGAATGCTAAGATTGAATAGTAAACAACCGAAAGGGATGAATAATAGAACAGATACAATGTTCATGTATTAAAATCAGTCGTGCTTTTTCCTCCATATAATGCTCATTAAGTCTGCGAGAGCCTCCATCATCCATTTGTAGAAATTAATTGATTCCACATGCTTATTCAACTATTATATTGTATATAAAGATTTGTGATTATTTGATCAGAGGGTTTGCTTAGTTTTCATCATGACCGTTTATCAATAGTTGAGAAGAATAACACATTTTTGGCATTTATCAATATTTCTGACTAAAGATACATCATAAAAGTCTAAATGGCTCATTGAAAGGGTTGTCCAAAACTGTATCAGTTATCATACCTTATATTGTGGAGGTCAGTACATCAAGCCATTAGAGATCAGCGGTTCCCAGTGGAGTCAAGTTTGTATGGCAGAATCATTTTACTTCTCCGGAGACACTGGGTAAATCTCTCTCCTGTAGAGTGTAAGCTCTTATAACCAGTGGGGTACTATCTCTCTCCTGTAGAGTGTAAGCTCTTATGATCAGTGAGGTCCTCTCTTTTTCTGTGTCTCTATAAGCTTTTATGGTTAGTGTGGTTTCTCTCTTCTGTAGACTATAAGCTCTTATAATCAGCGGGAACCGCTCTCTCTCTCTTTCTCTCTTTCTCCTGTAGTGTAAGCTCGTATGGTCAGCTGGGTCCTCTCTCTGCTATAGAGTGTAAAAGCTTATGGTCAGCAGGGTCCTTTCTCTTCTGTAGAGTGTAAGCTCTTATGGTCAGTTGGGTCCTCTCTCTCTTTCTCTCCTGTAGAATGTAAGCTCTTATGGTCAGCAGGATCCTCTCTCTCTCCTGTAAAGTGTAAGCTCTTATTGTCAGTGGGGTCCTCTCTCTCTCTCCCCCCTGTAGAGTGTAAGCTCTTATCATCGGGGTCCTCTCTCCTGTAGAGTGTAAGCTTTTATGGTCAGCGGGGTCTTATCTCCTATAGAGTGTAAGCTCTTATGGACAGCGGGATCCTCTCTCTCTCTCTCTCTCTCTCTCTCTCTCTCTCCTGTAGAGTGTAAACTGTTATGGTTAGCAGGGTCCTCTCTCCTGTAGACTGTAAGCTCTTAAGGTCAGTGGGATCCTCTCTCTCCTGTAAAATGTAAGTTCTTATGCTCAATTGGGTCCTCTCTCTCCTATAGAGTGTAAACTCTTATAGCCAATGGGTTCTCTCTCTCCTGTAGAGTGTAAGCTCTTATGGTCAGTGGGGTCCTCTCTCTCTCTCTCTCTCTTTCTCCTCTGTAGAGTGTAAGCTCTTATGGTCACCAAGGTCTTGACTGTAAAATGAAAGCTCTTATGTTCAGTGAGGCTCTCTCTCTCGCCTCTCTCTGAAGTGAATTTTTTTAGAAATTATAAGCTTTCTTGTATTCAGATTCAAGTGAATTTATTTGCCGCAAATCAAGTTTTTGGGCAAAATTCTATAAATTTTAAAATATCCACTCATTTTTACTGTGCTCCCTTCTCAGTAGAGCTTTATCCAGTCAGACACCTGGTGATTGCATGTCGGACCAGCCCAGGTGACCCGTGTCTACTCCCCACAAAGCAAATTCTCTCTTACCTTTGCCAGTGCTGGGGCAACAAGTAGCCAATGCATCAGTAGCAGTGATTACTGTGTATATGATATGATGAACCAGATGTTTCATCCTATTTGGACTGTACCTTCTCCGGTAGATACCCAGAGCTTAGATCTGATGGACATCTGGGTGAGCAGATTAGACCAGCTGAAGGAGCTGGGCTAATTTCCTTGGACTTGCTATCTTGGTAGCCTCCAGTGTACTGTCAGAGAAGGTATTCACTAGGGATGATCGAATACCTCAAATATTCGGCTTCGCGAATATTTGCCGAATACGTCGCCGCTATTTGACTATTTGCAAATATTCGATGCGCAATGTAAGTCTATGGGAAACCCAAATAACTATTCGGAACTATTCGGGCTTCCAATAGACTTACATTGTGCATCGAATATTCGCATAGCGGTGACCTATTCGGCGGATATTCGCAAAACCGAATATTTGAGGTATTCGATCATGCCTAGTATTCAGGTATCAGTTGGCTTTGTAAAACCCTTGTAGACCAGACTGTCCTCCGCGAGCGTGGAACAAATTGTATTTGTCAAAATGAATTAGACATGGATCAGTGCTGATTTCCATTCACCTTTTGGTTGATGCCAATGATTAGCTCGGCTGTACCATCGGACTACCTGTCCATTGTATTCTACACTGTCCTTTTTATGCCGGTACCAATGTCCTCTGCTCAGCCAGGCATCTCTTGCCTTTCAATCATATTATATCTACACTATGCTACTGCTGCCTTCATAGCTGGACATGCTCTTCATATTTTATACTGTCTGGCTGTTGGCACCGCTGATAGACAGCCACACATCTTCAGCCTGTCCATTGTGTTTTATAGCTGTACTTTTCTTTGCCTGGAACCTTACTAAGAATAAATGAACCTGAGACTGCTTCCACAAAAGGGATCATTTTTAAACATTTAAAAAAAACCCCCATTGCTTCCTCATTTAAAAAACAAAGAACTTTTTGCTGGTTCCATAAAAAAGGGATAATTTTTGGACACCATAAAAAAAGGATAATTTTTGGACACCATAAAAAAGGGATAATTTTTGGACACCATAAAAAAAGGATAATTTTTGGACACCATAAAAAAAGGATAATTTTTGGATACCATAAAAAAGGATAATTTTTGGACACCTTTTTTTTTTCTTTAAAGTGATTTCTTTCCAAAAAGCTAATCTATTGCTGATCCTAAACAAGGGATAATTTTTGGAACTCATGTTAAGAAGCTATTGTTTTTTCATTGAACAAACAGCAAACCCATTGCTTTTTTTTCAAACAGGGATTTTGGTGCGTCTATGTTCTTTATAGCTGTACTTTTCTTTGCTTGGGACCTTACACCTTACTCAGAATTAATGAATGAACCTGAGACTGCTTCCACAAAAGGGATAATTTTTACACATTATTTTAAAAAAACATTGCTTCTTCATTTTAAAAAGAGAGAACATGTTACTGGATCAATTAAAAGGATAATTTTTGGGCACTTTTTTGTTGAAGACATTGCTTTCCAAAAAGCAAATCTATTGCCGATCCTAAACAAGGGATAATTTTTGAACCCATGTTAAAAAGCTATTGTTTCTTCATTGAACAAACAGCAAACACATTGCTTTTTCAAGTGGGGATTTTGTGGCCCCTATGTGTCAAGAAGCCATAGCTTCTTTAATATACACAGCATGTATAAATTCTGGCACGGCAGTTATCTGTCTCCAAAATGGATACTTTTTACACAGTATTTTTTTTAAAAAAGCTCAATGCCTCCTCATTTTAAAAACAAAGAACTTGTTGCTGGTTCCATAAAAAAGATAATTTTTGGACACTTTTTTTTCTTTTTATTTTAAAACACATTGCTTTCCAAAAAGAAAATCTATTATTGATCCTAAACAAGGCATAATTTTTGGACATCTTTTTTTTTTTTAAACCCATTGCTTTCCAAAAAGCAAATTTATTGTTGATCGTAAACAAGGGATCATTTTTGGACATCTCTTTTTTTTTTAAACCCATTGCTTGCCAAAAAGCAAATTTATTGTTGATCATAAACAAGGGATAATTTTTGGACATCTCTTTTTTTTTTAAACCCATTGCTTGCCAAAAAGCAAATTTATTGTTGATCGTAAACAAGGGATAATTTTTGGACATCTCTTTTTTTTTTTAAACCCATTGCTTGCCAAAAAGCAATTTTATTGTTGATCGTAAACAAGGGATAATTTTTGGACATCTCTTTTTTTTTAAAGTCATTGCTTGCCAAAAAGCAAATTTATTGTTGATCGTAAACAAGGGATAATTTTTGGACATCTCTTTTTTTTTTAAACCCATTGCTTGCCAAAAAGCAAATTTATTGTTGATCGTAAACAAGGGATCATTTTTGGACATCTCTTTTTTTTTAAACCCATTGCTTGCCAAAAAGAAAATTTATTGTTGATCGTAAACAAGGGATAATTTTTGGACATCTCTCTTTTTTTAAACCCATTGCTTTCCAAAAAGCAAATTTATTGTTGATCGTAAACAAGAGATAATTTTTGGACATCTCTTTTTTTTAAACCCATTGCTTGCCAAAAAGCAAATTTATTGTTGATCGTAAACAAGGGATAATTTTTGGATATTTCTTTTTTTTTTAAAACCCATTGCTTTCCAAAAAGCAAATATATTGTTGATCGTAAACAAGGGATAATTTTTGGACATTTTTTTTTCTTTTTTTAAAGCCATTGCTTTCCAAAAAGCAAATCTTTTGCTGATCCTAAACAAAGGATAATTTTTGGAACTCATGTTAAAAAGCTATTGTTTCTTCATTGAACAAACAGCAAACCCATTGATTTTTTCAAACAGGGATTTTGTGGCCTCTACGTGTCAAAAAATGTAGCTTGTTTCATTTTTACAGCCTGTATATAAGATCTTGAAAGGCAGTTATCTGCCAAAAGAGGGATAATTATTGAGAAATGTATACATTTTAAAAAGCATGAAAAAAGTCAATCTGCAGTGTGTTGATGTTGGTACTGCCCGTTACCTTCCCTTTACCCATAGCCACTTTGACATTACTGAAGAGCTCAAAAGGGGGTTGAATGCAGTCCTAGGAGACCTTAGAGTGTTACACACATATTTTCTAAGCATTTGGAAGTTTGGGAGTATTTGCAATTTGTGGCAAATCGATTCACAGCAAATCAAATAAAAAAAATGTCAAAGCTGGTGAATTTAAAAAAGATTGTCTCATCTTTAGTGACCGCTGCGGTTGATCAATAGATACTGATCTGCTGCTGTAGCGCCCCACAGGGCAGGGGTTTTAACCTACTCGTTGCCAGGCCGGGGGTGCAGATCCTCTGCGTCGTCGCGGGGTGGCCTGGCTTGGTTTCGTTGCCCTGAGACGTACAGAATGGAGGATTGGAGGGTGGTAGGGAGGATGGAGGTGGTAGTGGGAGGTTAGGAAAGTCTTTTTGGTGATCGTGACGTCACCTGTGGTATGCGGCCAGGGATGGGGGCCGCCGCTGCAGGGTCTCTCACTGGGGCAGATGTTGGATGCACGCGGGATGGTGTTGCTCCCCACAGGCGGAGCGGTATTAACCCGGGAAGGATGGCGGGGGTAGTAGTAGTCCCCGTTGGCGCCGCAGCGCTGGGCGACTGCACCGATAAAGGAGAGGGAGAGACAGTGGCTGCGGTTCCAGGTGTTTTTACTGACAAGTATTTCAGATGCTGCCCGAATTACCGTTCTCTGCCACGATGGGTTCCAGCTGATCCCGGATCCGTGAAAGGTCAAGTCCGGTGTGTGTCAGCCTGTGAGCTCTCTCCTCCTTTTATGTGCTAGGTATCGAACTCCCGTGGCGTGAAGCACTTGAGGGTCCCGGTGTCAGTAAAGTGTGTCCAGTTCTGTATGCTGATAGTGCATTTCTGTTATGGGGCCAGTCCTCAACCCTGGATCCTACAGTATATGCTATTTGCTGCATACTCAGTGGCACGGGTTGGGTGACTTTTCGTAGCCGTTCCCCGCGACCCTTGGAGAGTTGGTAGACAATGTGAAGTATGCCTGCCCTAGGATTCTGTATCACCGACAGCGCTGGTCCTGTGGAAGCAGCCGCCCTGCTTCTCTCCAGTGATTGTGTTGAACGCCTTGGCCCACAGAGCTGCTCACGGCATGTCCGCTCTGCTCTGTCTGAAGTTGAACTCTCCCTTGTAGTTGTGTTGTGTGTTCTGAGCTGTTGTCTCCAGTCGCTGCCACCGGCTGGTTCACTACTCTCACTAGGTCAACCCGCTCTTCCCACTGTGTGCTTCTCACTCCCCCTGGTGGTTGCTTCTCCCTGACCCTGAGTTCCCAGTCCAGTGGATCTGGGGAGCCCCTGGTGCAGTGGTGTCCTGTAAACCCACCGCTGTAGTGACCCCCTACTGTGATCCGACCCTGGCCCGGTCCCCATTGGGGAGGGCAACCCAGTCACTGTATGTTTGTGTATGTGTAAATCAGCCTCTACATTCCTCGGACCCAGGATGAGAACTACACCCTAATGGGGGTGCAGTACCCTGTGGCGCCTGAAGCCGCAGGGGCGCCACACTGCCACCTTCACTTTCTCGAAGAAAGCCAGCTTGGACGTAGTGTCAAGGTTGCAGTCGATGAGCGGTGACATGACATCCACTTTGAATGCTGATGCCTTGAAACCGGTGAGGGAAACATCAGTCATTGTGGGGGATCGATGCCCATTCAGGAGGTTAATTTATGATTATTTTTTTTATTACCTTACCCTGGCCCTTTTGACTGTCGAGGATAACCCCTGTATGCCCAATAGTTGTCTATTGTATATGACAGCTGTATTACAGATATATTAGCTTTTTTCCCAAAATACTGCCACCACTGTCCACAGGATGTGTGCGGTATTGCAGCTCAGCCCCATTTCTATGGAACTTATCTGTAACAATAACACAAACCACCTATGGACATGTGTGGTACTTTTTCAGGATGAATTCAGCCATGTTTTTTCTAATCCTTACACTTGAATAACCTGTCTATTCATAGACATTACTACAATTTCTTTTTGCAGGGCTGGTGATAGGGATAAATGGTCTTTTCTACGCTTTTAGCTATTATTGTAATGATTGTGAGCCCATACAATGTGCGGTATAATACGATCCTCCATAACCTGAAATGTTCTGAATTCGTTTTTCTCTATTACATAAAATATCTTCAGAACGAGATGCTTCTATTAAAAGCTCCATTTCAGGCATAAATATTGTTTACGAATGTGTGAACGCTTCGGAGGAAATTTATGTAAATTCCGCAGAAAAGTCGCGCCGGACGTCGGCGTTTACTGATGTTTAATCACAAGAAAGTAAACCTTTTTTTTTTTTCCATTATACTTTTTTACTGTGTTTTTGTATTTTATCTCATTGTCGACCTCTCGTCTCCTTCCTTTTCTCATCATCAGTGAAAATTCCCTTGTAAGAGGAGCCAGCTGAAGCCTTTTCTTCCCTCTACGTTTTATGCGATGAACAGAGTAATCTTTCACACTGCTGATCTGGAACTAGAAGCAAAAAAAAAAAAACCCTAGTAGGGATGGGGGTGTTCTTCAGTCTGGTCACGTCTATCGGACTCAATTGTCTTGCTTGGTGCCTTCTCAAACATCTTCACTCCGGCCTTGCATTCTCAATGTTATCTCGTGCAGGCGTGCTTTATTTCTCTGTTTGTGCGCTTTGGGTTTTTTTTGCAGGTGGGGGGTCATTGAATTCTAGAATACTCACAAATTGTTTAAAAATTCTCGAGGGTCATTATTTACGTAGACTTTGGCCCTATCTTTTAGGTAAAAATGCATTGATTTTTTTACATAAAATACTCTTAAGAACGATGACATTTTATTAAATAGATTAAAAGAAGACACAAAATATATATTTACACCATACACATAAAACACTAGTGCACAGGTAAAAGGAGGAGGGAATTAAAGATGACACCTATCAAGCTACCAGTAGGGTAGTTAGACAGAAGTCCAGTAGAGGTCGCTAACAAGAGCAGGAATAGTCGATCAAAGTCGGGAGGTCACGTCAGTAGCGAGGAGCAAACAAGCCAAAGTCAAAGAACAGAGCCGAGGTCAGATGCCAGGAGAGCAAGTAAGCACAGGAAAGACGTGGGGAACAAAGGACAGGAGACCGGAGGACAGGGAGTTATGGGCAAAATGACAGGTAGGAGGGACGGAGGTACGGATGGGCAGGAGGAACAGAGATATGGACAGAGACAGGCGGGCAAAGAGACAGACCTGGAAAGAGTTAAGGGGGCTTTACACGCTACGATATCGTTAATGTTTTATCGTCGGGGTCACGTCGTTAGTGACTCACATCCGGCGTTATTAACGATATCGCAGCGTGTGACACTGACCAGCGACTTTAAACATCCTCCAAAGTGGTGAAAATCGTTCACCATGGAGAGGTCGTCCTAAAACCAAAAATTGTTAATGGTTGTTTAAAGATGTTGTTCCTCATTCCTGCGGCAGCACACATCGCTCCGTGTGACACCGCAGGAGCGAGGAACCTCACCTTAGTGACGTCGCCGTAACATCGCCGTGATGCAGAACGCACCTCCCCCTTGAGGGAGGGATTGTTCGGCAGTCAAAGCAACGCCGCCGACCAGGTAAGTGCGTGTGACGCTGCCGTAGCGATAACGTTCGCTGCGGCAGCGATCACACGATATCGCATGCACGACGGGGGCGGGTGCTTTTGCGTATGATATCACTAGCAATTGCTAGAAATATCGTAGCGTGTAAAGCCCGCTTTAGACCTGGAAAGAGACAGACATGGAAAGAGATAGATGGGGAAAGAGACAGCCTGGGCAAAGAGACAGCCCAGGCAAAGAGGCAGCCCAGGCAAAGAGGCAGCCCAGGCAAAGAGGCAGCCCAGGCAAAGAGACAGCCCAGGCAAAGAGGCAGCCCAGGCAAAGAGGCAGCCCGGGCAAAGAGACAAACGGGCAAAGAGACAGCCCTGGAAAGAGACAGCCCTGGAAATGAGACAGCCGGGGAAAGAGACAGCCCTGGAAAAGAGACAGCCCTGGAAAAGACACAGACGGGGAAAGAGACAGCCCTGGAAAAGAGACAGCCCTGGAAAAGAGACAGACGGGGCAAAGAGACAGACCTGGAAAGAGACAGATTGGGAAAGAGACAGACCGGGAAAGAGACAGACATAGACATAGAGAGAGACAGACAGACACACACATAGAGACAGATACAGAGATAGAGAGAGACAGACAGACACAGAGATGGAGACAGATAGACTGATACAAATACAGACAGAGAGATAGAAACAGACAGAGACATAGACACAGACAGACAAGGAAAGAGACAGACAGAAAGACAAACAGACAGCGACACACAGACAGAGACTGGGAGAGACAGAGAGACAGTTACTATCCCGGTCAAATCAAGACGTCATCAGTTTACGAAATTCATTGGTAATACCATGCCGGGTGCAAAAGTTGCAGTTGCCAGTGTACAATTTTGCCTGAAGGATTTTTATATTAAATGTGTTTGTAAAACAATTTTGGTGCTTTTTTACGTTATAATTTTTCACAATCTGCATTTTAACCCCTTCACAACCTATGATGTACCAAAACGTCATTCACAACCTATGATGTACCAAAACGTCATAGATCGTGTAGGTCCATTTAGTGCTGGCTCACGCAGCGAGCCTGCATATTCCCCCCCCCACGTCAGATGATCTGGCCGCCGACATGTGCAGCTAAGAGGGGCGGGTGGATTTAAATCCTGCTTTTAGATTTAATGCGCACAAGTGGGGAGGACATCATTCCCTGCCCACATCGGTGGCCCCATGATGTGATCACTGGGTGCCGATGGGTTCATTTGACAAATTTTCTGTGAACACCAGCATTCACAGGAGATCAGCATTTCTGCTGTACAGAGCGGTTCTGATGCTGATGCTGATGAGAATGCTGATGCTGATGCATCACTCTATAAAGCAGACGCGATTGGACTGTATCACATTCAAGTCACCTAAGGGGACTAGTAAAAACAAGAAAAGGTATAAAAAAAAGTTTTGAAAATATGAAAAAACCCACAAAAATTCAAATCACCACCGTTTAATGTCTTAAGTAACCCCTGTTGATCACATTTAAAAGGGATGTCCATAACAGGCAATGATTCTTTTATGATCATCACAAAATAGTCTTAGAGGCAATGGTGAAACCAGAGTCTGATGGACCCCACAGCCCCCACTTGTATGTTCGTAAGATGTATGGCCCCTTGTAGCATTCCCCCATGTTACAATGTCCTCCATTCTGTATTAATGTCTCCGATCCTGGCGCCTTTCTGTAGTAATGTCCTCATTCCTGGTATAATGTCTCCATCCTCTGCTCTTTCCCGGTATAATGTCTCCCTTTCCAGGTATAATGTCATTCATCCTTGACATCTTCCTGGTACAATGTCTCCCTTCCTTAGTATAATTTCCTCTATCATGGGCTCCTTTCTGTTATCTTTTCCCTTTCCTGGTATAATGTCCTCTATCTGGGGCATCTTCCTGATATATCTCCCTTTCCTGGTATCATGTCCTCCATCCTGGGCCCTTCCTGGTATATCATTCCCCTTTCATTTTATAATATCCCTTACCCTTATCCCTTATCCATTAATATATACCCTCTATCCTGGTATAATGTTCCCTATCCTGTGCCCCTTCCAGTAATATATGTCCTCCATCCTGGTATAATGTCCTCCATCATGAGCCCCTTCCAGTAATATATGTCCCATATCCTGGTATAATGTCCCAACACTTACATATTGCCTCAGGCTGGTTTCTGTCATCACTGCTGCCGGTTGTCAGCATAGTGAGACAAGCAACACCAGAGTTCATTAGTTAAGCAGTCTTGTTTATTTATACTCTCCATATCATTATGACAGACATGGCCTTCCTTCCTCTCTCTGTGGGGTACTACTCTTTGTTCTGTCTTACGCTATCTCGGACTGCGTCCTCAATACTCTAGGGTCTATGCCACCTTCTCCCTAATACCGCAAACATTAGTTCTCAACTGGGCCCTGATGACTTCTCCAACCAGATGACTTTTTAAGCCCGCCAGGTGGAGTCATAGGCTCCGGACCACCAAAGGATACCTTGGGGTTCCCTGACTAGCCTTAGCACCGAAGCCATGTCTTCTCACTTTGAGCCCAATTTTCAACTGACTTCCTCTTGAGCTTCTCCTAAGCGATTCCAGCAAGTAGGGGGAAGTTCGCTACAAAATAGTGACGTGGCCCCTTCACCAGGGCCCTGAAAATTTAATTTCTCATCTCTAGCTGTCACATATTAACAGGTGGTTTGGCCAGTCTTTTTAGACTGTCTAGTCTAAGTTTATGTGGAATATTAGTTGGCTTTGGAAATGTTTTCTCTGAGTTTTTTTTTTTTTAAAGTGGTTCATCTCCCCAAAAAATGTCTGAAAATTAACCTAAAGAATGTTTGAAAGATTCTTCAGATTCATTTCTATAAAACCATTTTGCTGTTCATATGTTCAATCTTTAGAGGAACTATTTCAGTTTCAGCTTCTCAAAAACCATTGATGGAAAAAAGAAAGTGCTGGCACTTTTCTGAAGCATCTCCGGATGGAAGGTGCTCCGAAGTAGACACTGTCCAATCAGAAATCTAGAGACAAAAACTTTAAAAACACTTCAGGAAACGAAAAACTACTCAAAGCAGAATCGTTTCCTGAAGCGGTTTCCACTGGAAAACTCATTTGTGATTGCCTAAGAATCTCTGCCGGCATATTGCCTTCCTCTGCGCCACAGATGTGTCCCACAGCCCTTTCCGATAAGATACCTGCCTCATTGTTATACAAAGCGAAACCAAATATGTGCATTTTTTTAATTTTTTTTAAAATTATTTTTAATGGGGCAAAAGTTCAATGGGTGATTTTAAGTTTTGTGAGGGTGTGTTTATGTATATCTATATATTTTTTTTAATTTTTTAAAACTTTTTACAATTTTTACTAGCCCCCTAAAGCGGGCTTTACACGCAGCGATATCGCTAGCGAGCGTAACCGCCCCCTGTCTTTTGTGCGCCACGGGCAAATCGCTGCCCGTGGCACACAATATCGTTAGGAGCTGTCACATGGACTTACCTGCCTAGCGACGTCGCTGTGGCCGGCGAACCGCCGCCTTTCTAAGGGGGCGGTTCGTGCGGCGTCACAAAGCGGCCGCTCAATAGAAGCGGAGGGGTGGAGATGAGCCGCCGTAAGATCCTGCCCACCTTCTTCCTTCCTCATTGCGGGCGGCCGCAGGTAAGCTGTAATTCGTCGTTCCCGAGGTGTCACACATAGCAATGTGTGCTGCTTCGGGAACGATGAACAACCTGCGTCCTCAACAATCAACGATTTTTTGAAAAGGAACGACGTGTCAACGATGCACGATTTGGTGACTATTTTCCATCATTTACGGTCGTTCGTTTGTGTCACATGCAACGACGTCGCTAACGATGCCGGATGTGCGTCATGGAATCCATGACCCTGGAGATATATCGTTAGATACGTCGTTGCGTGTAATGGGGCCTTAAGGGCACTTGAAGCTGCGATCATCTGACTGCTTCAACTGTACAGAGCAGGGCCCTGTACAGCCCCAATCTGTACAGCAGGAATCAAGATCTCCTATGAATGTCACTCGCAGCCGGCATTCACAGGAGACATGGGTGGTCATCAGCTGAACCCGACTGTCATGTCAATGCATCACATCACGGTGCTACCAATCGAAGCCAGGAATAACAAGCTTCCTGCGGGCGCATTTTTAATCCCCACTATCAGAGATTGACAGCGGGATTTAACTGGTTAATAGCCAATCCTCCCACCGCTGTTAGAAGCAGATGAAGGCTAATTAAATCAGCTAAGCTCTACTTTAGACGGTAGCTGCCAGATCTCCAGAGAAGAGCAGAGCTATGTGTCATTACAAAGCTGTTGCAGCTTTCATCTCACAAAGCTGTCACCTATGCTCTACTATCCCTTCTCTCACTTGACTGTGCATATGAAAGCTGCAGAGGTGTTTGAAGTGACACTCAGCTCTGCACTACTTTCCCTTCTCTCACATTGTCAGTGCTGATGAGAGCTGCAGAGGTGTTTGAAATGACACTCAGCTCTACTCTGCTCTCCCTTCTCTCACATTGACAGTGCCCATTAGAGCTGCAGAGGTGTATTAAATGATACTCGTCTCAGCTCTACACTGTAGCTTCCAGATCTCGGGAGTAGAGCAGAGCTATGTGTCATTACAAAACTGCTGCATCTTTCTTCTTACAAAGCTGTCAGTCCCTTCTCTACTCTCCCTTCTTTCATATTTACAGTGCTGATGAGAGCTGCAGAGGTGCTTGTAATGACACTCAGCTCTGTTCTACTCTCTCCTACTCTCTCTTCTTTCACTTTGACCGTGCATATGAAAGCTGCAGAGGTGTTTGAAGTGACACTCAGCTCTGCTCTACTCTCCCTTCTCTCACATTGACAGTGCCGATGAGAGCTGCAGAGGTGTTTGAAATGACACTCGGCTCAGCTCTACTCTACACTGTAGCTGCCAGATCTCGGGAGTAGAGCAGAGCTATGTGTCATTACAAAACTGCTGCATCTTTCATCTTAGAAAGCTGTCAGCCCTTCTCTACTCTCCCTTCTTTCACATTGACAGTGCTGATGAGAGCTGCAGAGGTGCTTGCAATGACACTCAGCTCTGTTTACTTTCTCTTCTTTCACCTTGACCGTGCATATGAAAGCTGCAGAGGTGTTTGACATGACACTCAGCTCTGCTCTGCTCTCCCTTCTATCACATTGACAGGGCCCATTAGAGCTGCAGAGGTGTTTTAAATGATACTCAGCTCAGCACTACTCTACACTGTAGCTGCCATAAGTCAGATCATGGAGTAGAGCAGAACTATGTTTAATTTCAAACACTTCTGCAACTGCAGCTTTCATCTCACAGGACTGTCGGCTCTGTTCTACTTTCCTTCCCCCACAGTGACAGTTCTGAAAAGAGATACACTGTAGCGGCCATAAGTCAGATCATGGAGTAGAGCAGAGCTATGTTTAATTACAAACACTTCTGCAACTGCAGCTTTCATCTCACAGGACTGTCAGCTCTGTTCTACTTTCCTTCCCCCACACTGACAGTTCTGAAAAGAGATATTCATAAAAACACTTAGCTCTGCTCTACTCTACAGAGTAGCTTCTGACAGTCAGGTCACAAGAGGAGAACAGTGCTGTGTGTCATTACATGTCTCACAGTAGAAACCCTGTTCTAAATTTTTCTGGGGGTGTGTTCTTTTTTCAACCTGCTTATGATTGGTCAAAGCCATGCAGACGAAAAAGTAACCGCCCCAGAGATGAATCACGGCTAATTCCACCTTGGTGATAGGGGAAATTAGAATCTAAACTCTTTAAGCAAATGTTTCCGCAATGGAGATGAGAAATTGAAATATTATAAATGTATATTTTTTTCAGCTCTGCAGCCATTATTCTATGATGTGACCACTTTAACAACTAAAACTGGTAAAGGCTAATCTTTAAATTTAAAAAAAATAAATAAAAAGTTTAATTACCATTAGGTTCAGATGATTGAATACTGATTGGGGTCAATCTGATGCTCTCGCATGCAAGAATTGGATTCCAGGTATGGAGAAGAGGGAGCGATTCATTTCTCCATCTTCTCCATTGCCTGTGTTGGTGTATATATCAGTGCAGTCCAATGATTTCCACGCACGCATAGACTTGATTGGGTGCAAGCCATTTGATATACAGCACAGACCAAAAGTTTGGACACACCTTCTCATCTCTAGAACAACTGTTAAGAGGAGACTTTGTGCAGCAGGCCTTCATGGTAAAATAGCTGCTAGGAAACCACTGCTAAGGACAGGCAACAAGCAGAAGAGACTTGTTTAGGCTAAAGAACACAAGGAATGGACATTAGACCAGTGGAAATCTGTGCTTTGGTCTGATGAGTCCAAATTTGAGATCTTTGGATCCAACCACCGTGTCTTTGTAGAAAAGGTGAACGGATGGACTCTACATGGCTGGTTCCCACCGTGAAGCATGGAGGAGGAGGTGTGATGGTGTGGAGGTGCTTTGCTGGTGACACTATTGTGGTTTTATTCAAAATTGAAGGCATACAGAACCAGCATGGCTACCACAGCATCTTGCAGCGGCATGCTATTCCATCCGGTTTGCATTTAGTTGGACCACCATTTAGTTTTCATCAAGACAATGACCCCAAACACACCTCCAGGCTGTGTAAGGGCTATTTGACTAAGAAGGAGAGTGATGGGGTGCTACGCCAGATGACCTGGCCTCCACAGTCACCAGACCTGAACCCAATCGAGATGGTTTGGGGTGAGCTGGACCGCAGAGTGAAGGCAAAAGGGCCAACAAGTGCTAAGCATCTCTGGGAACTCCTTCAAGACTGTTGGAAAACCATTTCCGGTGACTACCTCTTGAAGCTCATCAAGAGAATGCCAAGAGTGTGCAAAGCAGTAATCAAAGCAAAAGGTGGCTACTCTGAAGAACCTAGAATATAAGACATATTTTCAGTTGTTTCACACTTTTTTAAGTTTTTCATTCCACATGTTTTAATTCATAGTTTTGATGTCTTCAGTGTGAATCTACAATTTTCAGAGTCATGAAAATAAAGAAAACTCTTTGAATGAGAAGGTGTGTCCAAACGTTTGGTTAGTACTGTACACTGGCTATAGCAAAATGTTGCTATTTTTTTTCTCATGCCGAATCGGAGAGCTAATGAGCGATATATAAATCCCGATGTATTTAGTTTCCTCTATTGGCAGCACAGGCTGCTAAAATGTATTAATTGAAATGTTTTACATTTTTTTTAATTCATAGCCAGAAGAACCCTGATGTAAAAATATTGATTGGTACATTTTCAACGTTGCTACTATAAAATAGATTTGGAAATGAGTTTGGTGCAATACGCCAATAAACACGGTGTATAAATCAAGCCAACAGTGATACGGGGGCCCCAAAGGGTTAAATAAAAAGTCTCGGAATCTTCAATTTTGCAGTATTCGTTGTTCTGTCTAAAACCCAATAAATCCATGACATCTCATCACATGCTGAGGATTAAGTGAAGCCTCCGAGTAAATATAGGAAGTCTGATGCTTCAGCCATTTTTTAGACTTGGGGCAAAAAAAATAAACAGAAAAAAAATCCATCCATTTTCACATGTTTTCGGCTTCCCGGCAGAAGCAGAGGTGACAAATGACATATGACAGGTGATTGCATTGCATGTAATTTTTGTACACAGAACACAACTTCCAGGTATCACGTTTGCATATTTCGACGTCACTTTAAATTGTTTTTCGCATCATTTATTTGGAGTCACCTATGCATTCCGCAATCCCGGATAATTCCGCTGACATATTTCTATTACACCGTAATGTAAATAGACCTCGGGCCGGGGGATGCTATATTCAGCTGAACGGAATGAGAAAAAATAAATGCAAAAATGGAATTCAAAAATATTTCCCCAACGCCTTCATAGGATAAACAACTGATGGAAGGGACTAATAGTGGAATTTGTGTTGTTTTTTTTCTTTGTTTAGGAATCCGTTACATACCTAAATACATTGGAAAAACATTTCAAAAACTTTTTTCACCAAAGCTGTAAAAAAAAAAAAAAAAAAAAATATCTTCAGGCCCCTTTTACACATCCGTATAAAACAAGTACGTGATATACCGGTACCGGTGTCACCAGTGTTTTCCATCAGAGTTCAATCAATGTGTTATCTTTGTGTCACCCGGTATGGATAAAGAATTGAAGAGCTTATAAAACTTCTATACTTTCAATGTTAAACATATTTTGCATATAGATTGTACACAGATGGCACCCGGATGACATCCCTGTGCTCTACGTGTTTTTCATAGACCCATAGACTTGTATTGGCCCTTGGCAAGCATAAAGGGGTTGAACTCTACTTTTACATTTATGCCTATCCTTAGGGGTACTTTGCACACTACCACATCGCAGGTGCGATATCGGTGGGGTCAAATCGAAAGTGACGCACATCCAGCGTCGCTGTCGATATCGTGTGTATATCGTTTTTGATACGATTAATGAGCGCAAAAGCGTCGAAATCGTATGATCGGTGTAGCGTCGGTCATTTGCATAATTACGGAAGGACCGATGTTACGATGTTGTTCCTCGTTCCTGCGGCAGCACACATCGCTGTGTGTGAAGCCGCAGGAGCGAGGAATATCTCCTACCTGCGGCTCACGCCGGCTATGTGGAAGGAAGGAGGTGGGCGGGATGTTTCAGTCCCGCTCATCTCCGCCCCTCTGCTTCTATTGGCCGCCTGCCGTGTGACGTCGCTGTGACGCCGCACGACCCGCCCCCTTAGGAAGGAGGCGGTTTGCCGGCCAGAGCGACGTCGCAGGGCAGGTAAGTGAATGTGATATCACAAGATATCACAGCTGCGACGGGGGCGGGGACTATCGCGCTTGGCGTCGCGATATCATAGTGTGCAAAGTACCCCTTAGAATTGGTCATCAATGTCTGATCGGATGGGGTCCGTCACCTGGCAACCCCGCCAATCTGCTGTACTCGGTGCCGATGGCGTCAGCAGGCGGCTATATATGTTCATTTCCGGAGCTGCCATGTCAACTGATCCCGGCTGTGACTCGGTAGTGCACATCTGTCCCCTTTTCAAATAAGTAGGTGGTGAATGAGCAGTACCCGGCTGCGGCCACTATCAGAAGACGAATTAAAGAATGTACGTCTGGAACTCCAATGGTTTGATCACGGTGAAAAACTCAAAAACATATAACTATACAATAAGATAAAGAGTTGCATACTAGTTACAATGTATAGGGGAATAATGAAAAGCAGAGCTGCTATGGGAATGCTAGACTGAAAAATACAATGAACTATGTGAAAAATTGAAAAAAACATGAAAATGGAATATTCAGAACTGCTATGAATAATAGGAATACAAGAGATGTTTAGCCATTGTATTGATCAATGCAAAAGAGTCCCAAAACCACAGCAAGGTAATCTCTATTTTTGGTGCTTCCTAACCTACGTGTAACCTCACCTGCAGTTAAAAAACCTGCTCTGTATGGGAAGCAAAGGACCAAGCTATATATGTGAAAAAAGACACATGACTATGGGTGGGGCAGGGTTCTCAGACAGAAAATGCATACTAATTAAAGAATGTACATCTGGAACTCCAATGGTGTGAACAAGGTGCAAAACTCAAAAACATATAACTATACAATAAGATAAAAAAGATGGGGCAGGTCAAGAACTGAGAATTTCCAGCCACCTGTTGCCGTTGGTGCCACCTAGAACAGGTGATCAATAGGGTGCAGGATGTTGGACCATGGTCGATCAGACATTAATGTCCTAACCTAAGGATAAGCCATCAATGTTAAAGTAGTGGTCAACCCCTTTTAACCTGCCTATCTAGATTTTGGGCCATTAAGTGAAAAAAAAATTATACTGAGGTTTATGCAAATGAGGAGACAAGTGCAATACATCATTCCCTACCAAGCGACACCTACAGTGGTTTGATTGACATCTATTCAGATCCTTTCCGCGACTGTTATCATCAAGAACATTGTGTTGCCGGTAGGTGGGGATTAATGCGAAGAATCCTTCCTCTTGTCAAAATTGGATGGGCCAAGTTTAATTTGCGTAAAGTTAATTTTCTCACCAATACAAAATCCATTTGCGGTCATACGGTACGCTGGAACTTGCCTATTACCCTTCCCAGTACTGTAATTGGTTTTGCAGTTGTAAAATTTGTGACACGTTCCCTTTGAGAGTTAAACAACTGGTAGAAATATATTAATCAATGCTTAACTAATCTAATTAATTTAGAATTTTACCATAATTTGTGGATTCAGGTGAATCTGAATTTAGGGAGATTTGGATAGATGACATGTTGCTAGAGTCTGAGGGCCAAATTTAATTATTATACTAACCCCTCCTCGGACTAGTCATCATGGATGGCACCTGCCAGAATACCCGGGGGAAAAACAAGAGGGAAGAAGAGCAATGGCATTGACAGGACATGTTTGAGGGTTATAACAATTTAATATTTTTGGAATCCCTTTCTAACAGATTTGCTCAAAATTTATTTTATGTGAATCGATTCTCGCCATGGAACTGCGAGAATGTGTCCAAATGGAATTTTGGGAGATGAACACAATGTGGTATCATTATATATTAGTTTAAAATAATAATTAGTAAAAAACTGAGATTGACATAAACAAATTAAACCTTTACCAAAATATAAAGCACTATATATATATATATATATATATATATATATATATATATATATATTAATAAATATATATTATTTTTTTATTTTGTTTTTTTTTAATTAAATTATTTACAAAATTAATTGCAAAATTATGTTCTTAGTTTATTTCTACGTTTTTGTGTAAAAAAAAAAGTATATAACTTTGGGGTGCAGATAGTAGTGGCACTTTATTAGGATGATTTATTTACTTGAAAAAGGTTTTTGTTTTTAGCCTAAAGTGCGCCTCATCTGATCTAAAATATATTGATGATCATTACTTTGTGCTACATTTTTCAATGCAGCCTAACTGAAAAGTCTCCATTTTTTGTATTCGGAATTTACTTTTATGGACTCCACATAATAAAAATCCTTGTATACCATTACAATACATCAGTTATGTTGACTTTGGATGTACACAACTAAAGATGTCTCTAAATGTCTCCAACTAAAAGATGTGTCCCGGATTCGTACATTCCCTTACCAGAACTCTGCAAAAACTCTAGTTCATGCCCTTATTATGTCCCACCTGGTATACTGCAACCTCCTGCTCTGTGGCCCCCCTTTCTAACAGTCTCGTACTCCTACAATCTATTCTAAACTATGCTTCCCGATTAATCCACCTGTCCCCCTGCTACTCCCCAATTTCCCCTCTCTGCCTATATCTTTACTGGCTTCCCATTGCCCAATGCCTCCAGTTCAAAACCCTAACCATGGCCTACAAAGCCATCCACAACCTGTCTCCTCTATTCATCTGTGACCTAGTCTCCCGGTACTCACCTGCACACAACCTCCAATACACACAAGATCTCCTTCTCTACTCCCCTTGCATCTTCTCTTCCATCTAAGATTTCTCCCGTGCCTCCCCCATACTCTGGAACGCTCAGCCACATCATATCAGACTCTTGCCTACCTTGACAAGTTTCAAAAGGAACCTGAAAACCCACCTCTTCCGACAGGACTACAACCTGTAGTAACCATCAGTCCTCCATAGTGACGCACGACCATCTCCACCCTCACCTACTGTATACACCGCTTCTGTAGACTGTGACCCCTCATGGGGACAGTCCTCTCTCCTCCTGTAGACTGTGAGCCCTCATGAGCACTGTCCTCTCTCCTCCTGTAGACTATGATCCCTCATGGGCATGGTTCTTTCTCCTCCTGTAAACTGTGAGCCCTCATGGGCAGGGTCCTCTCTCCACCTGTAGGCTGTGAGCCTTTGAAGGGAAGGCAGGGTCCTCTCTCCTCCTGTAGACTGTGAGCCCTCATGGGCAGGGTCCTCTCTCCTCCTGTACCTGTCTTTGCCCTGTCTGTATTGTTTATGATTATTGTACTTGTCCTTATATCGTATACCCCTTTTCACATGTAAAGCGTCATGGAATAAATGGCGCTATAATGATAAATAATAATAAATACATTTTGAGTATTCTTAAAATTACCTTTTCTGGATCACTTGGAATCTAAAAGTACAATTGCTATTCTTTTCTTTATTTGCTTCATGCCGGTCGCACATGCCCCGCCAATCTCCACTGAAGTGAATACCAATTAAGGAAGCCTCTGGATTTGCCTTATTTCCGTAATATCTTCTATAGTGGACAGAATGTGCAAGTGAAATAGCATTTACTATTCCAATAAGTGTGTGATTTGGGTCTGCAATGTGTTCACTCGCCATTTTATCCTGCTGTATTCAGCCCGTAAGATCGTCTTCATGACATCGCTTACAGCACATTGAAAGATTGAAACTCTGAATTTCAGTGAGTAAAATATAGATAAATGCGCTTTTCCATTCCCCTCGGGGATCATTATGTGAAATGTGTCTATTTATTACTTGTAAAATATTCTAGGTTATTGCCATAGTCACGGTATTACAGTTATAAATGTGGCAATAATAATTGATGGTAACATACAACCAAAACTAAGGATGAGCAAATCATTTGAAATTCAAATTTGCCATATTGATAGAATTTTTTTCTAAAAAATTTGATTGCCAGAAAATCAATCCGTCACAAGTCACAAGTATGGAAAAGCCTTTGAAAAAAATGTGTGTAACACTCTGAGGTCTCCTAGGACTCTATAATTTCCCTTTCAAGCTAAGCAAAAAAAATATATAACATGTATGAATAAAGAAAATTCACCTCAATATAATATTACTACACTCAAGAAGCTGAATAATCACCAAAATATTCAATATTAACAATAATTGATTTTTATTGATACATAATTAAAATAGTCATATTTAAAATAATGGGGAGTATATACCTAAAAATTCAGAAAAAAAATGTATCTTGAAAAGGGAATCATATTAGTGGTAAGAAAGTAGATATCTTGGTATAATCAGGAATCTGATGGAGCATGTAGTAACAGAGAACAGTAGAAAGGGACATAGAATGCAACATCAGATGTTTAAACGTATCATATAATGAAAGCAACCATAGAAATGGAGGACCCACAGATGCCGACGAACGTTTCGCTCAGGGCTTATTCAAGTAGTTAACATTTTAATGTCCAAAAACTCCATGTCAGTTCATCCAGCATGGTAAGTGAGATATAGTTTGATTTCATAACCATTCAGATGACTCATGAAGCATTGTAAGTCCTCCATGAACCCATGCCAGATACAAAGGACATCGTCAATATATCTACCCCAAAATTGTATTTTCTCTACAAATTGGACAAATGGGCCTTAATAATGTCAAATGACCTCAACATAAATGGCTATGGATAAAGAGATGGTAGCTAATGTTCACTCCTGTGCTGTCACGCACTACCTGTAATGTTTTTACAGTGTTTTATGGCTTTCTTTCCCTATCTTGATTGCTAAGCCTTTCACTAGCAAACTAATACTTTATATATATATATATATATATATATATACATATATATATATATATATTACTTTTAAAGAAGCATTTTTGGGATTATTACATTTAAGGGAAATTCAGGGCATTAGTACTTTATTAGGGGGTGCGTGAAGCAATTTTACTTTATAAAGAGGTAGTTAGGGCATAAGTACTGTATAGGGTGCTGTGCCATAATTCTGTTGTAAGGGGCATAAGGGGCATTATCACTTAATTAGGGGAAATTTGCAGCATAATTATTTTAAAAGGGGGCACTCTGAATCATGACCTTTAAAGCGGGCACAGTGAAAATGTATCCAAATAAAGTTGAGCAGATAAATTCATAATGAATCAAATATGTTGTGAATTTTCTAAAAAAAATCAGCTTCTCCTGAATAGATAGTAATGCTGGAAAAACAAAAAGTGCAAAATCGGGTCTTATCTGTAATGCCTGCCTGGAACCACAGACTCAGACTGGCTGTCACAGACAGGCTAGAGGAAAGCCGCTTACAGAGCAGGACCCCAAGAACTCTGAAACCCTTTAACCCCTATACAGGAATTTGGAATTCCTGCAGGTCCCCGGAGATCACTACTTGTGGAAGGCTGAGTCCAGAGGAGAGCAGTAGTTGGGCAGGGTCAAACCAGGAGATGCAGAACAGCGACAATATCAGCAGACAAGGACATAGTCAGGAAACCAGGCAGAGGTCAAATCCGGATCTGGCAGCAAGGTACAAAAACTGCAGGCAGAAGGGTAGTTAGAGAAAAGGCAGAGGTCAAAACACAGAGATCACTATGCAGAACAGAATAGGAACCAGACACTAGCAGGAATACAAAACTATCTCTGGCAGTAACCAGCAGACAGTAAGGGGAATTAGAAGGATGTGGTGTCTTCCCATTGGATGGAGCTGAATGGCGGTAACTTCAGCTGGAAGACACATGCCACCTACTGTCAGCCAGTGGTACTGCGTATTCCAGGGAAATCAAGCTTAGTGGATGATTAAAGCCTGCACCCACCAGATATCGACTCCTCTCCTATTACAAGCACAGTCCACGTCGGGAACACGGCGTTGCCTGGTGACCAAAGCAGAAGTGGCAGGAGCAGATTCTGGTGGGGACTTGACATTATCCTAGTAGAACCTGATAAGCACAATATAGAGAATTGCTCAATTTGAGTAGTTGTGTAAGTCACAACTACTACATAGGTCATGGACTATGCACAACGGCTGCTGCAGAACCCCTTGATAATGGCTAATTGAAGGAAAAAAGAGAAAAGAGGTTAATCCCACACTGCCGTGTGCAATAATCAAATAATCAAATAATGATCAATCCTGTGATTTTATTCTTATACGCGTTTCAGAGTAAGAAAATCCTTATTCAGGAAAAAAAAATCAGTGCTGTATTACTCCAAAACACGTAGAAGAATAAAATCACAACATTGATCTTCATTTGCTCTTCCTATCCCACACAATTAACCCCTTTTAACTCTTGTGCTTCAACTATCCAGATTCTCTGTAATGTGACCTTTTTTGTGATTTGATTTGCACAAAATTACTGAATACATTTGAGGGCTAGATAAGAGTTCAAATAAAAATGTATTTTTATAGTGACATTTCCTCACCTGTTTACACTCTGGGCTGGTCTTGCCTACCAATATTCTTTTCCTCTGCTGCTCCATTGTGTCAGTCTTATGCATCCATTTGGGAAGCGATGCATGTGATGATGTGTTTGACTCAGCTCTGGGGTGGAGAGACTCTGGAATGGAGATACTCCAGAATTGAGAGACTCCAGAGTGGAGAGACTCCAGAATTGAGAGACTCCAGAGTGGAGAGACTCTGGAATGGAGAGACTGCAGAATTGAGAGACTCCAGAGTGGAGAGACTCCAGAATGGATAGACTCCGGAATGAAGAAACTCCAAAATTGAGAGACTCCAGAATGGAGAGACTACACAGTGGAGAGACTCAAGAATAGAGATACTCCGGAATAGAGAAACTCCGGAATAGAGAGACTCCAGAATGGAGAGACCCCGGAATGGATAGACTCCAGAATGGAGATTCCAGAATAAATAGACTCCGGTATGGAGATCCCAGAATGGAGAGTCTCCGGAATGGAGAGACTCCATGCCATTCTGTCCAATTTAAAGATAAGGGGTTGTGTCCTCTTCATTCCTTACCAGGTAGCGCTACACCTTTGATAGGTCAGTGACTGGCATTGCACATCGAAGCAGCTCAGTTTCATTTAAAAATTCAACCAACAAATGGTTTGGGCACGGGAAGACATTTGCTGTATTTTATAATTTCTGTAAATTCCCTTTAAATCCTTTATAAACCAATCTTATCTCTGCTGCAGACATATGTGTAAAACATTTTTTCCTTATGACCCATTGCAGATATCAGCTCAATCTCCTAGTTTAAACTTTATTATTGCAGTTAGTTTCATTTGGTATCACAGAAGTCAGATGTGATAATGACCCTGGGTAGCCCAAGTGAAAGCCATTGCGGGGACAGAGCTCGGGGACTATCCATGAGAATATGCTGGCTTAGAACTCTCTGCTCATCCATGTGCATTCTCTCTGCGGTGGCATCATTAGAATTTTATGAACGGGAGGGCACAGTCAGAGATGGGTAGGTTTTCCTGCTCAAAACACCTCAAGCAAAATAGTGTAAATGCACCAAGAGGATTACAGCTGGAAACTTAGGAAGAAATGAATGGCAGTCTATGGAAATTGCAGAATGTGAAATCCACCTGATCTGCAAGGCATGTTGTGTGGGATATGTGCTCCCCTGGCGTCCAGCGCTTTGGGTATTTGACTGGGAAATACCCTCCTAGCTGCAGATCTGCCTCTGGCAAGACAAGCATAGACTACAGAACGGCTTCCATATGAGATATATTTATTTTATTGACTGTGTAACTGTAAAAAACGAGGGAGACTGTGTTCACATGCGGTAGTCCGCTTACTAACGGGAATGTCAATATTATGGGATATTTTAGATACAATGTAATTTGCTTATGTTTACAAGAAGCTGATAAAGGGAAAACATTACCGATCTCCAGTTTAGGATGATAAACACTTGTATCTCCTCTCAATGCTCCCGGATATCATATATTCTCATTCAAATTAAAAAGAGAATATCGTCAATATACCGCACCTCGCTGCACTCGCCAGTAATATCTTCTGCTAATCCAAGTATTTTCCATCTCCATTGTTTACTTACAATCTGTGCCATATCGAAAAAAGCTTTTTTCATTTACAATAGATTTTAGGGCTGTTTTATGCTCTCCATCTGGGCGATGTATTGCAATGTTTGCTTTTGTATTCTGAGGCTTGTCATTTTAACCGGCAATGACAAATCCGGGCAGGCAGACAAGACCGTGCGCTTGCTGTACGACGCGTGCAAGTGTCAATGTTTATTCTAGAGATTGTTGTCTTAGGCGGGTGTTACACTGGAGCACTCGCTGCTGGAGATGTCGATATTAAGCTATATGACCTTGCTTTGGTTTGGTAATTCGTCAGCGCTGTCATTCAGACCCCCTTCAAGCTAAAACATTTCATATCCCCTGTTGTCAATTTAAGGAGGAAATTAATTATTCCAGCAATGTTTCTTTTCATCACCATAAAAAAGTGCAACTTGCAGGATGAGCTGATGACATCGCTTAAATGTAGGCAACATTAGAGGAGCTGCACAAAGCTTTGACTTGTTTTGGTGTGGTAATACGTCATCGCTATCATTCAGACCCCCTTCAAGCTAAAACATTTCATATCCTCTGTTGTCAATTTAAGGAGGAAATTAATTATTCCAGCAATGTTTCTTTTCATCACCATAGAAAAGTGCGACTTGTAGGATGAGCTGATGACATCACTTACATGTAGGCAAAATTAAAGGAGCTGCACAAAGCTTTGACCTTGTTTTGGTGTGGTAATACGTCATTGCTGTCATTCAGAAACTCTTCAAGCTAACACATTTCATGATCCCTGTTGTAAATTTAAGAAGGAAATGAATTATGCCAGCAACATTTCTCATCATTAACTCCGAAATGTGCAACTTGTAGGATGAGCTGATGACGTCACTTACATGTTTGTAGCATTAAAGGAGCTGCACAGAGCTTTGACCTCAAATTGGTTTGATTATTTATCAGTGCTGTCATTCAGACCCTCTTCAAGCGAACACATTTCATGTCCCCTGTTGTCAAATTCTGAAGGAAATGTTATGCCAGCAATATTTCTTATCATCACCTCAGAAAAGTGTGATTTGTAGGATGAGCTGATGACATCACTTACATAATAATAATAATATTTATTCATTTATATAGCACTATTAATTCCACAGCGCATTACATACATTGGCAACACTGTCCCCATTGGGGCTCACAATCTAAATTCCCTATCTGTATGTCTTTCTGTACATTATAGGAGCTGCACAGAGCTTTGACCTCATTTTGGTTTGGTAATTCATCAGTGCTGTCATTCAAACACCCTTCAAGCTAACCCATTTCATGTCACCTGTTAATTTAAGAAGGAAATTAATTATACCAGCAACATTTCTTATCATCACCTCAGAAAAGTGTGACTTGTAAGATGAGCTGATGACATCAGTTACGTGTATGTAACATTAAAGGAGCTGCACAGAGCTTTGAATAGAATAAACTCTTCCCCATTGAGCAATTTTCCAATTTTGCCATTTCATTTTTTTTCTCCCTTTCTTCCAAGTGTCATAATGTTTTAACTTTTCCATCGACATAGACACACGAGGGCTTGTTTTATTCTTTACATGACAAGTTGTAGTTTTTATTCCCACCATTCATTTTACCATAAAATTTACCGAAAAATAGGTAAAAAAAAAAATCAAGTGAGGTGAAATTGCAAAATAAAATATTATTTCTTAATTGTTATTTAGGCTTTGTTTTTACAGTATTACCCAGGTCACAGGATCAGTTAAAAAAAAACCATATCTAATATGGTGACGAAAAAAAAAATTGGAAATTTGTGAAAAAAAATGTTCTTGAGTTGCTGTTTTCCAAGATCAGGAACATTTTCATTTTTCAGTCAATAAAGCCGCGTGAAGGAATGTTTTTTTGTTTTGCCATATGTGAACTTTTGTTTTATTAATTCTATTTCAGGTACATGCGATGTTTTGATCACTACTTATTGCAGTTTTGTTTGTAGAGCTGCAGTGACCGAAAAACCAATTTGATCGGATTTTTTGGACAGTGATAACAAGTACATATTTATGTATATTTTAGAAAATATAATAATTTTAAAAACTTTTTTTTACTTTATCCTCTTAGGGGATTTTAATCTGTGATCATCCGATTGCTTATACTAAATAATAAAATACATGGGTATTTCAAATGTGATGGGGTTACTCTCTCTTCCTGCTTCTTAGAGGTAAGAACAGGAACATTTTCATTTATAAAGTCCAGTAGGTTTATTTTACATCACATAATCCTCTACAGGAACATAACACAAAGACTCTTGCAGTGTAAAGGACCATACACATGGTTTTCAGTCCGTTTCACTGTTGGTATGCCGCTCAGGATCAGATACCACTTCTTCTTAGAGGTATCCCAGTGGAGGTATCTCAGCCTCCACTCACTTGCACCCTCTCTTTCTTAGAGGATTCCATCCAGAGGCGTCACTACCTTTAAGGTTTGGATACCACTTCTGTCTAAAAGTATCCCAATTGAGATGAAGCAGCCTTCCCACATTGACCTTGGTCAGAAGAAACAAACCCTCTCTTCTCTCAGAGGATTCCTTCCAGAGGCGTCATAACCTCTAGACACTGTCCAGGTCAGGACAAGCTAATCCTCCCTCTCCCAGAAGATTCCTTCCGGAGGCATTACACCCTCCCCACAATGACCATGTGTCAAACAATCAGTCTCCATTATAAGATCTGAAACACACCAATGGGTGAGGCATGTGAATAGTCAGACCCGCCAGTCCCTCATGCTATTTGTAAATCGCATCCCTGCAACACCATAATTGGACTTTAGGCACTACAAGAACCAGAGCAGACATCCAGGTTTATATAAATTCTGTGATACATATAGGCTGTAATGTTACACGGTATATAGTAGAATTTTCCATCTATGAAATTTAGCCAAAGGCCAAGGACCATATTGGCAGACACGGGGATCACCAGCATACCATAGCAGCTCAATGGCACCGCATGATTGTGTAGCGCCCCACGGGGCAAGTGGTTAACCTACTCATTGCTGGGCCATCGACTGTCGCGGTCACGGACGGCCTAGCCTGGCGTACTGAAGATGGCTGGGGAAGGATAATGGGGGTAGTAGTGAGGTGATTGTCGTGATGCCACCTGTGGTATGCAGCCAGGGAATGGGCCACCGCTGCTGTCGCTTTCCACCGGGCAGATGGTGGTAGCAGCTATAGATTGTATTGCTTCCCACAAGTTGAGCAGGCACCGGGCAAGATGATGAGGGGAGCAGTGATGGCGGGCGCAGAGGCACGGAGCAGCAGCACCGGTAATGAAGAGACAGAGTCTATGGCTGCGGTTCCAGGTTGTTTACTCACTTTTAGTGCTCACTCGGGTAATGCCAGTCCCTTGCTGTGATGGGCTCCGTCTAACCCGTTTAGAGATCAGTCCGGTGTGGTGTTCGGTGGGTTCCCTCCTTGTAACGCCTGTCTGTCGATCCCCTGGATTGAAGCTATGAGGGGACCCTGGGTTTCACGAGTAGAACTGTTGTCCCTGTATGCAGGTGCCACGGGTTCGCTGTGAAGTCTTCCAAGGCCTCGGATACTATATGGCACTTTGCTCTAGGGCACTTTGTGGTCAGGGAAGCTTGAAACTTTCCCCATCCAGGCAGATTCTGGAAAACCAATGTGGAGTATGATTTTCCCTAGGGTCCTGCCACCCTGTGTGACGTCGATTCTGTGGGGAGCAGATTCACTCTCCCCACGGCAATAATGTGAACTTCTCCTCCTTCCCACCGGAGCCCTTGAAGATGTGTCTGCTTCTTTCCTGGTGGAGAACTCCCTAACTGTTGGGTTGGCTCCTGACTCCCCCTGCTGGCCACCTCTCCCCCCTCCCAGGTCCTAAGCTAGTGGGACTGGGGCCCCTGTGTGAGGGCATCCTGTATATACCACTCTGTAGGTGACCCCTTTATTATCCAACCCTAGCCCAGTCCCCAGTGGGGACAAGGGCAACCTGGTGTGTATTTGAGTGTGTAATGTGGTGAAACCGGGACTGACCTCCTCAGGATCCGGGTTTTAGCATTACACCCAAATTTGGGTGCAATACTCTGTGGCGACTGAAGCATCAGGGGCACCACAATTGCTCCGCATGGGGGGAGACTATGGGCATGTTGAACAGTGCCCCTCTGGACTGCTTGCTGTAATTGCCACTATCAAAGATTCAGAGGCATTTAAGTGGTTAATAACAGTGGACTCAGCTCAGCTCCAGTGACTGCTTTTAGAAGCAGATGATATATCACAGCCATTATCTGTCCTGAAAGATGCAAGCTCAGCAACTTGGAGAATCAATGTGATAGTACATCATAGGGGTTAATATCAGACGGGTGGGGGACCGGCACAAAGCACATCATGGCCAGATTTATGCATTGTGCAGACTCAAAACAGCACAGCTCCGTACTCTCTGTCGTGGCCATTCTAATGTATTGCAGATCAGCCACTATTGAAGTGAATGGGAGCTCAATAGCCCTGGGGTGGTCGAGTCACAGTACCTGATAATGGCCACTATACAACGTATGGAGCTTCGCATACTGTCCACATCTGGCTGCAAGGAAAGCTGAAATTGATTGCATATACTAACGATAGGTCATTAATATTTAAGCACTGGACTCTGAAGTTTATAGAATTGGAGATGTTTTGGGTAAAGTAGTGACTTTGTGGGATATTAGACAGCTAATAAAAGTCCATGTTCTTCTATAGCTTTTTTCTTGAACTAACATATCCCAAAATGAGGGGTATGAGATGTCCAACTATGCAAAAAAAAAAAAAAACCACCTGAATTTGTGACACCTTGTCAGGAAACACTTGTAATATATGTGTCTATATGTGGCCACCCAGTGGTTTTGATGGGCACTGCAGTCTGTGGAAGCTTGAAATTAGAAGGTTATCGGTGGAACTAGAAATGAGCGAAACGATTCTCAACGAATTGAGCTTGCTACATGTATTCCCAATAATTCAAATTAATACAATTTTTTGGGGAGATTCCTTCCACAAGTATTACAGCCTCCCCACACTGACCATGTGTCAAACAATCAGTCTCCATTATAAGATCTGAGACACAGCCATGGGCAGAGGTATGTGGATAGCCAGACCCGCCGGTCTCTCCTGGTATCTGTAAAATGTGTCCCTGCAACACCTTAATAGGATTGTGACACTACAAGTACCAGATGTGCAGGAATCCAGCAAAATGCCAGCCAGCTGTCCACCACTTAGCTGGATTCTGCCTGGTCCTCTGATCAGCTTCACTTCTGTCTCCCGCTTCAGCTTTTTTGGTAGTTGCTGTTGCATGATCCCACGTGGGGTGCAACACACCAGTTGAGGCATACCAGTAACGTCAAAGACCTAGATAGTGGCCGAGTCCACCAGAAGATCCAGAGCCAAATGGAAGATGGACCAGGATAGGATAGGATGAGCTCTTCATCAACCCTACTAAACAACTAAAGAAGACACAAGGGGGACACTCAGGGGGAAATTGGTTATTTGATTCTTTTATAACCCCTTCCTGACAGATTTGATTCCCATTCCATGCAAATCAATTCCCTCCACCAAAAAATTTTATTTGGAGACATTCGATCAAACCTGGTGGACACATCTACATCCAATGGGTTTCATTTATGCATTTCATCTCGTTATCTACTCTGACTTCATGTTTCTTTTACCTGTTATCTCCTATGGTTTGTCGCTTTGACCTGGGAACCCTAGCCTCATTTCTTGACTGTTTGTGTGGCTTCACTCCTTTGTTTTACTCTCTGTGTATATTTTTTTGTGTAGCTACTGCTGGTGCATAAGTAATGTGGTGTCCCTGAGACCCTCAGGGCACTACAGGGAACTGCATCATCTTGGGGATGCAGAACCTATCCCCTGGGACCTGGAGTATTAGTGCCGATACCACCAAAGCACAACCAAAATCCTAGTTCTCCACTCCACACTGGGCATAGAGGGGTAACCATGTAAGGGGATGGTCGCCATGGAAAGGAACGAGTCCATGGGATTAGACAGCCTAGTGGGAGGGGTCAGCAGTTAGTCAAAGAGTTGAGAGAGTGTGGCACACAGGAGAGGTGTGCGGACATGCCTGAGCTGGGTCTGTGCAGCGGTGAAACAGGGACACAGGAGAGAGGTCGCCAGGTTGGGTACCAAAGATACCGCTGGGACAGGAGCACGCACGGGGAACAGGGCCCTAGATCAGGCACCAGTTCTACACGGCTTGATAAATACCTGCCCATTGAGGACACCTTCACGGACTTCACCGAACCAAATAATCCGGGGGCATGAGCAGTAAACTAGGATCGGGGTTCGGACACTTACCTCCCCACAGGGTCCGCACTGCCCGCCATACGGAGAAAGAGACTGTACCCCAAAAAGGACAGTCGGGCCCCAAGCGCTCCACGCTACGGGGACCCAACCAACAGAGAGTGCCGGGGACAGAGCAACCTGGGTCATTACATTGGCACTGATACTCCAAGGGACCTGAACCAGTAATCCAAAAGCCTGAGTGAGTAGAGACTGTTAAAGACAACCTGGTGTGGTCTCCGTTATTACCCCTTATCATCTCCCAGGCACTGCCCTACCTGCGGAGGGCCTAACACCATTGCTGTAATCACCACCAGCTCTGGGAGTACCCACATTTAGCTGCGGTGGTTCTCCATCCTTAACCGCAACTCGCAGGTGACGTTGTGACGCCCTGGCCTATCAAGTCGTCACAGGACATTGTGCAATCTGCCCTTCTGCATGATGTCCAGCTCCTCCTTGGTTACGGATCCCTGACCTTTGGTGTTGCTAACAACAAACTAATCAAAACCCTAGGAACTCCCTGCACCACACCCACCAGACACACCAGTGGATGGCCTGAAGGGAATAGGGCTGGCCACTTGGGGGGGTTGGTTAAGGGGAGGTCAGGAGTGTTAGGTGACAGTCAGTGGAGTGATGATTCTCAAGAGGAGAGGTCACGAAGCGGTGAAATGTTGGAAGAGAAGCGGAGCTGGTCTCCTTGTTGTACTAGGTGGCAGACGTTGGTCTGGGCCTGGTAGGAGCTGGACCTCGGTTGCAAGGGATCGTGACAAGGGGCATGGACTGTCGAGGAGGACAGCCGGCGGCCTTGTGCCATCACCGGGCAGGAGCCAGGGCACGACGTGGTACGTGGACACCAGGCCAGGAAGTAGCTTCAGGCGTCCTGGTAATTCACCCGACGAGGATGGAGCCTTCAAGATCTGTTCTCCACCCACTCCAAATTTGCGGTACTAGCGCAACGAGGTGGATAGGACTTTCCCACTGCCTAGTCCAGAAAATCCCAAGCGTGAACCCTGAGAGCAAGCTCACTCCGTTGGCCATACGGGTGAGCAAGACCCGTTTAGTTCTAAACTAAAGGGGACCAACTACAGAAAAGGTGCCAACGTCAAGGCCACAGGCTAACAAGCGACACCAAAGGGCATGGGATCCCCGCGTGCTCCCTCCGTGCTGCAGTGGCATCAAGAACTTTGGTTTACCATGGTTGTCAGCATCAGCGTTATTGGACTGATTAAGTACGCAGTTAACCCTTACTGGCCCGACGGCAGCCGCCGACACCATCACCGAGTCCCGGTGCATTCCCCCTACCCGTGGAGGGGTTAAAAACCTAGCTGCCCACACCATCGCCACTGGGTACTCCCAGCCGCAGCGGTGCTACTTCATCCTTACCACACACCACGGGTGGCGTCACGAACTTTAATCCAACTGTCCCCTGTATATATTCCCCTTTTTCTAAGTTCAAGCGGTCGCACGGATACCCCTCCCCACCCCCCGGGTCCGGATATCTCTTGAGCCACCGTGGATCCGGATCCGAGCAGCCTGGCTGCTGACTCAGGGGCGGCACACCCTTGAACCTAACAGTGTCACATGATATTAACTCTATTCTCCACTTGTAAATATACCCCCCTTACAAAAAGGGGCCCAGGGCACGGAACCGGGCAATGGCCACCAAAGTGACATCCCTAACAGTATACTCTGCCCAGGACCGAGTACCCCGTTCCCTGGGCGCTACAGTAACCTGACCTGCTGTTGGTAATTGCGGTTTCTTTTTCCGTGATTATTTGTGAGCCGTAACTATCAGGAGCTATAATAAAGAAGTGAAGATGTTAGTATTAAATCTCTGGGGGTGGTCAAGTGTGAACAAAAGGGGTCCCCAGCGGATTCACTTTCTCCTGTTTAATTGTGCCGCGGTCAGTGACAACAGCAACAACATGGAAACAAAACAAGGACACAAACATTTCATCTCTAGGTCCTCACCGGTGGAGTTTACTGCGGATCATTTTACCTGCAAGCAAGAAGATCTGCAAGTGAAATCCAAATTAAATGGATGCTCACACGTGGCGCTTTTGCCTCTTATTTTACGCAGCACATATGCATTTTACAGTGCCAGCAAAATCAATGAGAATTCTGAACTTCTCTGCACTCACTGCTTTTTTTCCCTAATTTTTCCTATAATAAGCCTTATTGTGCTTTTTTTTTTACAAAACGCAGCAGGTCATTTATTTTGCAGCACTAAATGAATGGGAGAAAACGCACTTTGGTGTTAATTTGCTTCTGCGGATTTTCCTGTGGAAGCTGAAAAATTATAATAATGGTTTAAAGGGAACCTGTCACCAGGATTTTCCCTTATGACCTGCGGCCATCACCAGTGGGCTCTAATATACAGCTTTCCAGAATACTGTATATCAGAGCCCAGGCCGCTCTGTATAACGTAGAAAACACCTTTATAACACTCACCTAGGGGCGATTTTGTCTGCTGATGTGTGTCTGGTCTTGGTCCAGCGCCTCCTCCTTCCCTGCTCCATGTGGATGACGCATACTATGTCATCCACACAGTGTCCTCCATTGCTCTCCTGCCCATGCGCACTTTGCTCTGCCATGCTTGGGGCAGTGCAAAGTATGGGGAAAGGTTAAAGACTACACGCGCATGCACATTACAGGCAGAGAAAAGTGCGGTGCGCAGGAGTGCAATAGAGGACACTGTGTGGATGACGTAGGATGCATCATCCACACGGAGCAGGGAAGGAATCAAGATAGTAGGCGCCAAACCGAGACAAAAGACGCCTATCAGACCAGACCGCTCTGCAGGTGAGTATAATAAAATGTGTTTTTTAAGTTATACAGAGTAGCCTGGGCTCTTATATACAGTATTCTAGTTATTCGGTGCTGAATCCCTCCTCTCAGCCCTCCTGGAGGGTTGCACTGTGTGTTCTGTGCACATGTGGTGCCTCCTGCACTGTGCCATGAGCAGTAAGGGGTACTTTGCACGTTGCGACATCGCTAGCATCGGCTAGCAATGCTGAGCGCGATAGTACCCGCCCCCGTCGCACATGCGATATCTTGTGATAGCTGCCATAGCGAACATTATCGCTACGGCAGCTTCACACGCACTTACCTGCCCTGCGACGTAGCTCTGGCCGGCGACCCGCCTCCTTCCTAAGGGTGCGGGTCGTGCGGCATTACAGCGATGTCACACGGCAGGCAGCCAATAGAAGCGGAGGGGCGGAGATGAGCGGGACGTAAACATCCCGCCCACCTCCTTCCTTACGCATAGCCGGTGGAGGCAGGAAAGGAGATGTTCCTCGTGCCTGCGGCTTCATACACACCGATGTGTGCTGCCCCAGGAACGAGGAACAACATCGTATCTCCTATTGGTGCGACATTATGAAAATGACCGACGCTACACAGATCACCGATTTTCGATGCTTTTACGATCATTTATCGGCGCATCTAGGCTTTACACGTTGCGACGTCGTTACCGGCGCCGGATGTGCGTCATTTTCGATTTGACCCCGACGATATCGCAGTAGCGATGCCGCAACGTGCAAAGTACCCCTAACTCCTACAGGCATGTGCAACCTGCACTCATCAAACCCATGGAGTCCGCATAACAGTGATGCCATATAGTGCTGCAAAAACATGAAAATTTGAATGCAATTTTCTGCATAGAGTTAAAAAAAAATGGAATCAGACTATGGAATGGGTTACACGCTAAGAAATTAGTCCAAGGTACAACTTGGTGATTTATTTTCTACGCGTTTCGGAGAGCCCTCTCCTTCTTCAGGAACAAATTACAATCTTCAGCTGTGACTTTCTCCTGAAGAAAGAGAGGTCTCTCTCCAAAATGCGTAGAAAATAAATCACCAACTTGTACCCTTGGACTAATTTCTTATGTGACAGCGCGGCATTTAACCCTTTCCATTGTCTCTTGGTACCGGTTCCACGTGGGGCTGCAGCAGTCGTTTTGATGTGCATTAGTGGTTGTGACTCTCACAACCATTCAAGATAAGCCTTCACACGGCCTGATTCTATATCTCATCTCGCAGATAAGACCCTATTTTGCGGTTTTGTTGACTTAAAAAAAAAAATCGTGATACTCTGCATGGAGATGTTTATGTTGTATGTGGGAATATGCAGTGGTTGTGATGTGAATTGCAGCCTGTCACGATAAGAGGAAGGTGATGTCAAAGAATAACAACAATATGTCATGCAGTGATCTGTATTGTACTCACTGGGTGTCATGGCGGCATTGGACTCTGTTTACACTGCAAAATCCGACAAGGAGCCTGGAATCCTTTAGTTGCACAGCCTGTCTTGGGCGTCGGCTGGTTCTGGCTTCACTGCTCTCCAGTACTGCAGGAGTTAATTCCTGCTGGCTTGTGATCATCTGCTGGGAGCTCAGGCTGCTGATTACCATCCTCAGTCACCTTCACCCTTAAGGGTCGTTTCACACATCCGGCATTTCGCTGGATTTCCGGATCCGGCACACTCCAGTACAGTGTTAATACTGTACAATGGCATCGTGGCAAGCTGTCATGTGACCGGAGCATGTGACCGGAGCTTGCCATGATGGCATTGTACTGTATTACACTGTACTGGAGTGTGCCAGATCCGGCAATCTAGCGAAATGCCAGATGTGTGAAACGGCCTTTAAAAGGTTCTGATTCCTGGAGTTGAGTGCCGGATATAGCTTCTGCTTCCTCAGTTCCTGGAGTTATCCAGTTCTCTGGTGATCGTCAAGTTGCAGTTCTACGTGGTGTGTGAGGTCTCCAGTTGTGCATTTATTTTCTACCCCTTTTGCTTTACTCCCCCGATCATTTACTGTCCCTCCTTTATGTTTGTGTTCAGTGTGCACAATTTTTTGATTACCCTTGTCTGTGCCTATTTGTGGGGTTTTAGCTACTGGGCTTCCAGCCCGCTTCCTGGGTGGGATTGGAGTAGTATCAAGGCTTGGACAGGAGACAGTGTGATGCTGGGGGTTCGAAATTTGCTACCATCAAGCCTACCTTTGAGATAATGGACAGCGCAGGGTCAGCAGTCTTAAGGCTGCTTTACATGCTGCGACATCGCTAGCCGATGCTAGCGATGTCGAGTGTGATAGCACCCGCCCCCATCGTACGGCTGATATGTGGTGATCGCTGCCGTAGCGAACATTATCGCTATGGCAGCGTGACATGCACATACCTGCTCTGCGACGTCGCTGTGACCGGCGAACCGCCTCCTTTCTAAGGGGGCGGTTCGTTCAGCGTCACAGCGACGTCAGTAAGCGGCCACTCAATCAAAGCGGAGAGGCGGAGATGAGCGGGACGAACATCCCGCCCACCTCCTTCCTTCCTCATTGCTGGCAGGACGCAGGTAAGGAGAGGTTCCTCGTTCTTGCGGTGTCACACGGAGCGATGTGTGTTGCCGCAGAAACGAGGAACAACATCGTTACTGCAGCAGCAAGGATATTTGGGAAGAGGGGGGCATGTCACCAATTAGCAATTTTGAATGTTTTTGCAACGATTCAGAATCGCTAATAGGTGTCACACGCAACGACATCGTTAAAGCGGCCGGCTGTGTGTCACAAATTCCGTGACCCCAACGAGATCGCTTTAGCGATCTCATAGCGTGTAAAGCCACCTTTAGGGTCAGCCGAGGAGCCCCTGTTCTATCGGTTATTATCCCGTGACGTAATATTTATTCACTTATATAGCACCATTAATTCCACAGCGCTTTATATACATTGGCAACACTGTACCCATTGGGGCTCACAATCTAAAGTCCCTATCAGTATGTTTTTGGAGTGTGGGAGGAAACCGGAGAACCCACAGGAAACCCACACAAACACGGGGAGAACATACAAACTCCTTGCAGATGTTGTCCTGGGTGGGATACAACATTGCGGAACAATAAGTCACATTTTGACGCAGTACCGGTGTCATTCTCAGTGATGTTGGTCAAGTCCCGAAACGCGTTGTTATGATCAAAAAGCATAGTATTGATGAAATGTTATCCGATGAATTGCACTTAATGCTTGCGCTAAACTAACTGATCTAAGCTGGTTACCACGCTAAAAAACATCCCTCATCTTCTCATTTTCCATTTCCTTCTATGTTTCCAACGTTCTACATTCAAGAAGCCGAATCTGAAGCTTTAATTTGTACATTTCTTCAGATAAATTTAAAACAATGGAGTCCTTCCTCTCTAAGGACAATTTTAGTTAGGTTCAGAGCTAAGAAGATTAGCGGGCGCTTTCCGTATCATCCCTTCTTGCATTTTCGGTTTCATCTAATGAATGTTGCCCGTAATAAAAGGCTAGGGACTTCATCAGAATTCCGTCCATGGACTCGAGTTTTCACGCGCTGCCTTTAAATGAGGCCTGCCTCGTAAACTGTAGCCATCCATCATAGGAAAGTAGCTAAGGCAGGCTGGAGAAAGCTCTTTTCATGGAGTCAATCAAGTATTCTTATCACTTTTTGACGTTCTTTCCTGCGCGGGTAGAGCTGCTGCTGCTGCTGGTGGTGGTGGCGGCTCAAAAAAAAAAAATTTGCATGTATTTACAGGCTGCAGAGTCTATTATTAAGCCCTTGGCAGCCATATAATACAAACATGGACATAATAGTAATTGGAATAATTTGAGAAAACAAACTGTTTTTCGAGCAGAATTAATTTCTCCCCGGGACCATTTCGTCCAGCTTCCCTTATGTTCCAATGTGCACACGGAGAGATCAATGCGGCTAGCAACACATTTTTTGACTTTTTTTTTTTGATGAAGGTTTTATTAATTGCTCTGAAATCAATATTTCTTCAGGAACAGGTGCGATTGGTTTTAAATCTAAAGCTGCAAAGTCAAAATTAATTTTCAGGAAAAAAAAAAATCTATTTTTGGATGTAGAAGAAGCTCCTTGTAACGTTCTTTCCTTATATCAGTCATGACTTCACATTTCCTAGACAGAACAGTGGTCGAAAAATGTAGGCAAAAAATGATGGGAAAAACCACAAACTAAGGAGTGAAAAATTGCAAAAAAATGGACTGTGTAAAAACCTATGTGGTATTTTTTGGGGAAAAAAGGTATATCTGGGTATAGAAGTTTCTTTTTTGGCTTCTGTAAGAGTTTTGTCCATGTTCCTCTCGCAGATTCTCATTTTTCAGATAGTATAATAGACATCGAGTGGAATTTAAGCAAAAATGTGTGGAAAAAAATACAGCTGAAGCCAACAAGTGCCCAAGCAATGAAAATTTGGTAAAATGTATAGTGCAATTGACTGTCAATTAACTAAAGTCAATAAGCTATTTTTGGAAAAAAGGATTTTTTTTTTACATAAAGGGGGTATCCATGAATTTTTAAATTTTCTCTATGGGGGTAAGCACCTATTATCAGGTATCATCACCTGCAAGTGTAGCACCCAGGGATATGGGATACTCGGGTCCGGGCAGTGTCTCTATTGGGAATGTCACGATGGTGGCTCTTACCCGGTTCCGTGCCCTGGGCCCTTTTTGTAATGGGGGATATTTACAGGGGATTTGTGAATAAAGTTATTCGTGATGCCACTTGCGGTGTTGCGGCTAAGTGCAGGGAGCCGCCGCTGCAGGTTTTGCTAGGACTGATGGAATGTGCAGCTCTGATGACTTGGGCCCTTCGCAAGTAGGGTATTACCCCAGCAGGTGTGTGGTGCAGTGAGCGTTGGAAGGAGAAGTCCAGACAGGTATTCAGTGCAATTGCTTTACTCACTCTTTGGATGTTAAATGGTTGCCCGAGGCTGGCTGGTTTTGCATCCAGGTCCCCTTCGTCCCAGTGCCAGTCTGGTTCTCTGGTACCTTCTTATTCTGTACCTGTCTTTGGTAAGTGGGTCCCCATGGTATGGAACACTGGGGCTCCCCAGTTTGTGGTTTGTCCAGCTCTGTCCGCCTGACGGTAGCGTGAACCCTGTGGGGATGGAGTCTCTGGTCCTGTCCCCGGCTCTCCCTTTGCTACTGAGTCTTCGGATTCTTTAGGGTCAGCAAGGTCCTTAATGGTCCCCTTTGCTGTGCAGGTGTTAACAGGTCGGCTTGAAGCTCTTTCCTGTCCTAGGGTCCTGTACCCCGTCAGTACATAGCTCCGGAGTACTCCACCGTACTCCACCGACAACTATCTCTCCTGGGTACCAGGTCATCGTTAACCCAAGTCAGGATGCTCGTCAGTCACTCCTTCCATCTTCACTGTCTTTAGACTTCTCCTCTTACGCTCCACATTCTGCCCCTCCCACCTGGTCAACTAGTGGACTGGAATGGCTCCACCTCTAGGCGGCCATCCATTGGTCCCACCCTAGCTGGGTACCCTTTTATGGGGGATTTGTTGGGGTAACTATGATTACCTGGGTTCTTGGTGTTACCGGCACTGGGTTCTGGGTCCCTAAGGGGGTAGGCCCCTGCATCCTTATGGAGATGCAGAACTTTGTAGCACCCTGAGGTGTTCAGGGGCGCTACACATGTTCTGCCTTACAACAATGTCTCTCTGCACCTGCCGGTAATTCTCCTGCTTCCTGTGATGTCATGTTGACAGAGAAGTTCCTTCTCCTCAGCTCTGCTATAACACACATCAACAGAGCAGTTCCTTCTCTTCCACTCACCTATGACACATGTCAACAGAGCACTTGCCTCTCCTCCGCTGTGCTGTAATACACGTCGACAGAGCAGTTCCACGCCTCCACTCTTCTATGACACATGTCAACAGAGTAGTTCTCCTTCTCTGCCGCTCTTCTATGATACATGTCGACAGAGCAGTTCCTTCTTCTCCACTCGGCTATGACATAGGTCGACAGAGCAGTTCCTTCTCCTCTACTCTTCTATGACACACATCGAAAGAGCAGTTCCTTCTCCTCTACTCTTCTATGACACACATCGAAAGAGCAGTTCCTTCTCCTCTACTCTTCTATGACACACATCGAAAGAGCAGTTCCTTCTCCTCTACTCTTCTATGACACACATTGACAGAGCAGTTCCTTCACCTCTACTCTTCTATGACACACATCGACAGAGCAGTTCCTTCTCCTCTACTCTTCTATGACACACATTGACAGAGCAGTTCCTTCTCCTCTACTCTTCTATGACACACATCGACAGAGCAGTTCCTTCTCCTCTACTCTTCTATGACATAGGTCGACAGAGCAGTTCCTTCTCCTCTACTCTTCTATGACATAGGTCGACAGAGCAGTTCCTTCTCCTCTACTCTTCTATGACACACATCGAAAGAGCAGTTCCTTCACCTCTGCTCTTCTATGGCACACGCCGACAGAGCAGTTCCTTCTCCGCCGCTATTCTATGACACACGTCGACAGAGCAGTTCCTTCTCCGCCACTATTCTCTGACACACGTCGACAGAGCAGTTCCTTCTCTTCCGCTCTGCTATGACACAGATCGGCAGAGGAATTCGTTCTCCTCTGCTATGCTTTGTCCCCTGGGGACGTCACCACCAATGTCATGTTCATTGACAGTGGTTTTAGCCTAATACAGTGGGAAGCCGGCTATCAATCAGCTTGACGTCAGGAAGCAACTCTGTGCAGACAGAGAAGAAAAGAAAAGCCAGCGGCTGCCGGCAGCTCCAGTATTTCATGGAGTGAGTCGGAGGTCATTCTTCAATGTAAGTCTATGAGAGCCTTATTTTGGCTCCGTTCTTGCTCTCATAGACTTGTATTGAGAGCTTGTGATGTAGCTTCTGACTTCCAGTCGCTAGTCAGAAGTTGCGGTCACAATATGGCACTGCATGTGAAAGTGAAGTTGCCGGTGGGTGAGTATATTACTAGGACCTTATATTAAAGGCACCACTCCACTTTTTTTTCACCCTTGGAGTGGTGCCTTTCATATAAGGTCCTAGTAATATACTCACCCACTTTCACATGCGGCGCCATATTGTGACCGCAACTTCTGACTGGCAACTGGATGTCAGAACTTACATCACAAGCTCTCAATACAAGTCTATGAGAGCAAGAACGGAGCCAGAATGAGGCTCTCATAGACTTTTATTGAAAAATAACCTCTGACTCACTCCATGAAATACTATTAAGTAAAAAATAAAAATAACAAATGTTGCCAAAGCCTCCCCAGAAAACCCACACAACTAAAATGTATAATAAATTTATAAGTTCAATTTTGGAATCGCTGAATTTTTTGTTGTAGGAGAAATCCCTCTCCGCTGCTTTGCAGTTTCTCTTTCCTTATAACTCTCACGACTTTGCTTATTCCAGACACAACATTAGATCTTGCCAGAAAATCAGGCACAAACTAATAAACAAGAACGCGGCCAAAGCCAAAACCAACCCGAGCAATGAAGATTTGTAATACAATTTCAAGTGCAATTGACTGTGTTAAAGCCAATGGAGTGATTTTGCAAAAAAAAAAAGAGAATAAAAGAATTTGCAGAGACTGTAGAGACTGTGGAGACTACATCTGCTGCCGGGCGGCTCTGCTGTGTCATTTGTCAAAAATGGCCATTATTCAAATGTTAACTGGACTCCTCTCCCCGCTGTTTTGCAGCCGGTTGTCTCAGCTGGGTGGCAGATACATGATATCCACACCTGAGGGGAGGAGACCGTATTATTAAGTGGTCCGTGGGGGCCACTGCCTGAAAATCTGGGAGGGATTCATTGTCGTTGAGTCCATATGTCCATTCTCTGTCATTCTACAGATGGAGCACAGGTGTTTTTACAAAGCTTTAAGCCATGATTTTTACATGCAACTTGGGCGTTGTGCACACAGTGCATTTTTATCAAATTTTCATGCGTTTTTTTTCGCAAACCTGCAAGGGAGTCCTGATCCCAGCAAAGGTTTTCTCCTTGCAGATTTGCTGCAGAAAATAATCTGCAGCAAGGTAATTATTTCTGCATATACAGTACAGACCAAAAGTTTGGACACACCTTCTCATTCAAAGAGTTTTCTTTATTTTCATGAATTGTAGATTCACATTGAAGGCATCAAAACTATGAATGAAAACATGTGGAATGAAATACTTAAAAAAGTGTGAAACATCTGAAAATATGTCTTATATTCTAGGTTCTTCAAAGTAGCCACCTTTTGCTTTGATTACTGCTTTGCACACTCTTGGCATTCTCTTGATGAGCTTCAAGAGGTAGTCACCGGAAATGGTTTTCCAACAGTCTTGAAGGAGTTCCCAGAGATGCTTAGCGCTTGTTGGCCCTTTTGCCTTCACTCTCAATCTCGATTGGGTTCAGGTCTGGTGACTGTGGAGACCAGGTCATCTGGCGTAGCATCCCATCACTCTCCTTCTTAGTCAAATAGCCCTTACACAGCCTGGAGGTGTGTTTGGGGTCACTGTCCTGTTGAAAAATAAATGATGGTCCAACTAAACGCAAACCGGATGGAATAGCACGCCGCTGCAAGATGCTGTGGTAGCCATGCTGATTCTGTATGCCTTCAATTTTGAATAAATCCCCATCAGTGTCACCAGCAAAGCACCCCCACACCATCACACCTCCTCCTCCATGCTTCACGGTGGGAACCAGCCATGTAGAGTCCATCCGTTCACCTTTTCTACAAAGACACTGTGGTTGGATCTAAAGATCTCAGATTTGGACTCATCAGACCAAAGCACAGATTTCCACTGGTCTAATGTCCATTCCTTGTGTTCTTCAGCCCAAACAAGTCTCTTCTGCTTGTTGCCTGTCCTTAGCAGTGGTTTCCTAGCAGCTATTTTACCATGAAGGCTGCTGCACAAAGTCTCCTCTTAACAGTTGTTCTAGAGATGAGAAGGTGTGTCCAAACTTTTGTTCTGTACTGTATATAAAGTAGGAAAGAGAGCGGGGGTGTAAGCATTAGAGCTGCAGAGGCTGCAGTAATACCCTGACCTCGGCAGCCTAGTGGACCCCATAGACGCCCCCCACATATCATGCAACCTGGAGATTTTGCAATTTATCATTCGAGTTTTAAGTCATACCCAAGAAAATAGAAATTCCTAGAGTCAGCAAAGAAATATGTTGAGAAAATCTTACGAAATGAGATAGGAATTCTAAAATCTAAAATGTCTCATTAATAAGTAACA